>NC_081569.1:114227678-114312521 GCF_022355385.1 Mustela nigripes
CCGCGGCTCTCCCCCCGCCCGCGCGGTACAGCTGGGCCAGTGACGCGGGAGCCGCTGTTGCTGCCGCCGCCACCGCCGCCGCCGTCGCCGCTACCGCCGCCGCAGCCGCCGCCGCGTTCCATTCTCTAAGCCGGCGACAGCCTCGCCCCCCGCCTCCCGCCGCTTCCTCCCGCAGCACTGGCCAGCGCCAGCCAGACAAGGGCACTCAGGGCCTCGCCTAGACCCGAGAGGGTTGCGGGCGCGCGCAGGCGGCAGAGCGGATCCCAGCGCCGCGGAAGCTTCGAGCGCCCCCCCTCGCGGAGGTCGCCGCGCGGTTCCCCGGGTGAGTTGTCACCGCGGCTGGGGGGCGGCGAGGCCGGGCATTGTGTCACTGGCGCGGCCGACAGGCTGTCAGGGGCGCGGGGTCGGCGCGCACCTCCAGGGACGGACGCCGGGGAGCCCCGGCCGGCCGCCCAGCGTCGGCTGCTGAGTGCGCCGGCCCCGCTGTCACCCGGCCCGCAGCGCGCGGGGCCGGGAGGGCGGCCGGGGAGGCTGAGCGGGCAGCGGCGTGGGCTGTGCGCAGGCCGGGAAGAGGACCGGACGGCCGGTCTGCGGCCGCGAGCTGGTGGCCGAGACCGAGGCGCGCCGCCTGGCCTCGCCCGGCGTATGGGGTCGCGCTCCCTGGCCGGGAGTCAGAGCGGAAACCAGACTGTGCGGGTCGCGGGGGAACATGAAGGCGGAGGCCCCTTTCTTCTTACTGTTACTTTCCCCCTCCGGCCGATCAAAGCTGCGGGTGCTGCGCGGGGCAGGGTGGCTTGGCGACGGTGGATTTCCTGAGGAGATCTTGGAGTCCGTGTGTGGGAGCAGTCGGAGCTTTCTGGAGCCCCTGCGCCTCATCTGCTCTTTAATCGCAAAAACTTTACTTATTATCCGGGCTGAGACTCACCGAAATCACTTCCTGTTTATATATGTAGACTTTCTTTTTTGCTTCTGGTTTTTAGGGACTCCAAATAATAGTGTAGGTGTGACCCTCTCTCCTGGTTTGGCTGTGGGGCTGCAGAAGTGGAAAGTTACCTGTAACGAGATTAGCCGGCGGTGGGGGTGGGACTGTTAAGACCCGAGACGAAAACGACGTCAAAATCAAGTCTTGGACTCCTTAGGGGGGGAATTCATGTCCTGGCCCGCAGGCCTAGTACTGCTGTTCCCACAGAATGTACTCTTAGTGGTCGGGAGCTCGCTGCTTTGTTGCTCTTGCTTACTGGGCTTGTGTGTGCTTTGTACAGAGGTGCAGTAGAACTACCCAGTTCAATTAACTGTGGGCCTTTCTAGATGGGCAGAGGTAGAAGTGTGTCTTTCCATCCTTTGCAGTGGTTAATTCATTTTTGCTCTTTTCATTCCTCTGGTGTAAAATGTGTGTATGAATGATACACACACACACACACACACACACACACACCTTTTCTGTTTTGGGAATTCCACACCCAAATAATTGTCACCATCTAGTAGAGGCTAGTACAGACATGTTCTTGGCGTTGAGTTCTGAATTTTCTGGGCTTTGCATTTTTAGCTAGATGTGTATTTAACCAGAAATGAAAATTTTCACAATTGGTTGGGTGGAGGGGCCAGGAGTAGGTCTACCTCCCCCTTAGTAAAGGAGGTATTTAATAAAGCAACAATAGTAGCAATAATAGGAACAGTTCTTGGGGAATGTGTACCAAGCTTTATGCCAAGAAGTTTACTTTCTTGATCTCATTTAATAATAGACTTTTGTGGTGGATATTGTTATGATTTCCTTTTTTTTTTCCCCCCCAGTTGAAACCGAAACCAAATAACTTGCCTAGGGTCACAAAAATAGCTCATGGTGGAGACCACACTTCAACTGCTAGATTATACTATTAGCTTCTAATTTGCTTACCATTTAATAAAATTGAAGCTGGAGTCTTTCTAGAAGTTTTTCAAAGCACTACTTCTTCAAGCTCTTTTTCAGATCTTGAGCATCCTTAATTCTCCAAGGTACACACTTTGGGCATGTTCACAATATTCAGTTGTTTATTCATTCTTTCATTCAGTATTCCCAAGTATTTAAGTGATGCGGAATGTATGTCAGGCACTGTGCTAGGTACTGGGGATACTGCAATGAATAAGATGGAACACAAATTAATTAAAAAAAAAAAAAAAAAAAAGACCGAACACAGCCATGCCTTCATGGAGTTCAGTCTTTTAAGTCAGTGTATTTTGGTTTATGTTGTTAGTTTTAAGTGGTGACGATTTGCTGCTTAAGGACCTGCTGTCAAGTTAATTAAATTAGAAGACACTACTGGTATGAGGGACTGATACTTAGGACTTCCTGTCTGCATAGTGACTTGGATACTGTAGTACTGTGTTCTCAGAGTAGGGCGGTCTCCTACCCCACCCCGCAAATGTTTAAACCCTGATATCAAACCCAGTGTCAGTTGGCACAGTTCAACTTATTTTCCGAGGACTGGACTGCCTTCTCAAAGCCTAGAATTTAGGCAACAGAAAGGAGAAGAAATGTAGAGTGAGGTGTTGCAGATGTGGGCTGGTAGAGAAGAGACCTCAGCATTGTTTGGTTTCCTGGCAGGTCTCCATCCTGTGGTGACTGAACTTGTGCTCTTATGTAATGGTGCGTTTCCTGGCAGGGGATTTCCTCCTTTGCTGTTGCTGGGGCCGCAATTTCTTCAGCTATCCTCCCACTCCATATACATTTATGCACCCTCCAAAGGTAATCATTCACCTGGCTTTTTAAAAGTAAGAACTTATTTCAGGTTTATTGCTACTAAGCATTATTTCATTCCCTCCATGATTCCATGCTTTTCTGTAGCCCAGAGAAAAACTTGCTTTATATTTTACATCATTCCTTATGCACTCTTCCCATGTCCTCAGCTGTTTTGACAACCAGGTAACTCCAGTTGGCTCTTAAAGAACACAGGGTTAGGGGCACTGACCCTTATGCAGTAAAAAATCCACATATAACTTGTGACTTCCCCAAAACTTGGCTAATAGCCTACTGTTGACAGGAATCCTTAGTGATAACATAAACTGCTGATTAGCACTTATTTTGTATGCTACATGTATTATATACTATATTCTTACAATAAAGTAAGCCAGAGAAAAGAAAATGTTCTTAAAATCACAAGACAGAGGAAATACATTTATAATACTGTACTGTAAAAAAATCTGTGTGGAAGTGGACCCACGCAGTTCAAACCTGTGTTGTTCAAGGTCAACTCCCCTGGTGTCTGACTGTGGGCTTAGAGGATTACAGAATCTTTAAAAAAATTAGTCACACAGGCTTCCTCATTTCTGTATCGAAAGAAGTGAACTGTGGAGAAGTCTTGAGCAGAGCTGCTTGTGGGTAGAGAAGGAAGACCAGAGAGCGTTAAGTGCTGTTTTCCCCTCTACTTCCTCATGTATAAGCAACAGTTCACTGAGAGGCAGCAGGACTATAGTGCCCACTTAGAGGCCTGCAGTGCCCACTTGAAGGCCTGAATGTCAGCAGGTCCACTGGTAGTGTTTGTGTAACTGCCATGCATGAAGCATTTTACTGAGCTCCTGAATTGACATGTGATCTCCTAGCTGAAGCTGACAAGCAGGATTCATTTTCCCTCTTCTATCTTCCTGGACAGTAAGGAGGTCTTACTTAGAGATCTTCCCTTAAGTGGTAGGGGAAAGAACAAGGAGAGGAAGAAGCCCAGTGCCTTATTTTTTTTTAATATTTGAAAGCAGATATTGCACAGATGCAGACCTGAGTGGGGAGTGTTAGGACAGTTGGGTTAAGGGTAAACACTGGGACAAATGCATGTATGATAATAGAGACTCTATCCAGGTTTCTCCTCAAGATGGCTTCAATCTAGGGGCCACCCCATATCCCACCATAGTGAGATTTCATTTAGTGGAATGGTTTCTAAAAAATTAATATTCTTAAGTTATGTTGCCACATTGCAGAAGTCTTGGAAACTAGAGCAGTGAGAAACGATGCCTGTAGTGTGGGAGGGCTATTTTCATACTGGTGGGAATGAAGGATGCAGCTTGAAGTTTGGGGCGGGGGGGTTTTGTGATGAGTATTTGAAGCTGCAGCAGCTGTGAATCTGAGACCAATGAAGCGATTCCAGGCCAGCGTTGGGGTGACTGTTCTTGAGCATCAAGATCTGTTCACTTCCACTCTCGCTGGAATTCAAGGCGACAGCCATTGTTCCCTTGCATGCTTGTAAGTTCTTGAGTGTCTGTGTAAAACCTTTATTTGAAAAAGTAGAGGCACTGGGGAAAGAGGTACCTCTTACAGGGCTTAGGTTTTAGCAGTAAAACCTATCAGGCATCTGTGGATGTTTCCTTTTTTTTGTCCTCATGTGTGTCTGTGATGGTGTCCTTTTTCTTTCCCTTTTAGTCCTTTGGCCTAGAAACCAGCAGGGTTCCTCTGTTTGCTCTCTCATCCTCTGAATCTTCTAAGGGTGGAAGCCTCCACTCTGCTGGTAGACCTCCAGTGGTGCTGAGCTGGGTCACTTTGGCTGTGAAAGTCCACCTGTGCTTCTGTCAGGGCTTGGGGACACTTGAATCTCTGAAGGTATTGGTATAGCAACAGCAGAAAATGCCCTAACTTGGGCAGATTTCACAGGCTCCCGTGTAGCCTGTAGTCTCCTTCCTGGGCCCTTATATCTCAGAAAAGGAAAATAGCACCCTTGAGACACCTGAAGGCTGCATGCCAAGAATTTATGTAGTATTCTAGAAACAGGATATTATTAAAGCCTTTTCTCAAGCAGAAACAGATGTAGTTCTCTGTTACTGTTGCCAGTGTTAGTAGATCCTTGAAATTACCTGATAGCAGTGTGCCCTTAAACGTACTCTCCCTCCCACACATATGTGTATGTGTTAGATTTTTTTTTTTTTTTTGAGGTCCCAGTTGCTTGATTTGGGGAAAGTTAGCCTGGGTTCCTGATGATAGTAATAGATTCTCAGGGATTTGCAGACAGCAGAGGTGGTGACTGACAATTCTTTATTACTCAGAAGAGGATCTTTTGTGGTGAAAAATTCAATGACTCAGGATTCTTTTCTCCTGTAGTTGGAGATTGGACATAAAACCTCAGAGAAGAGGTATAAATAGGGACTCTTTCTCAAACTCCTCTTTCTTACCATCCTTTCTTAAGGATGGGGGAAAGTCTCATCTTTCCAAATCCAACCTCCTGCCAGCAGTGACTTGCCTTCACCCACAGAAGTTTAAGATCAGAGCATAGAGTTGGCCAGGGTGTAGACTCTCTCCACTTAGACTTTTGGCTAGACTAGGCTTCAGCTTCTGACAAAGCCAGTAAAATGAAATTGGCTTCTGGGAATGGGATAGGACTGTTTATCCCATTCTTCCTTCTTTGGGCTCTTCTCAATTGATCTGAGTAAACTAAGTGGGTGGAAGTTTTAAAAAGGGAACTTGAAAAAGAGAACAAGGTGATTTTGATCATTTTGCATTTTAAGTGGTAGCCTGGTCTCTCAGAGGGAAGACTGGAGTTACTTTTTTTTTTTTTTTTTTCCTTTACACAGTGGGGACAAGATTACAGAAAGCTTGGAGAATAGAGGGGGAGAAAAACTCACCATGTTCTACCATCCTACCACAAACATCATTTTCGTCTGTTCTGTGCTTTCTTTCAGTTGGAAATCCCTGTATATTAATTTTTACATATTTTTTTCATTTAGCATTATACCATCAATATTTTTCCATAATGACATATAGCCTTTATAATTATTTCTAATGGCTTTGTAATATTCCATCACTAAATCAGCTGTAGCTGACAGCTATCACCATATTCTAATTTTGCTACATTTTCATCACCTCAAAAAGAAACTCCATTAGTAGTCATTCCCTGTTCCTCACAATCCTTGCAGCCTACGGCCACCACTAATCTACTCTGTCTCTGTAGTTTACCTATGTGAACATTTCATATAAACAGACTCATACAACATGTGGTCTTTAGAAGTTGTCTTCTTTTACTTAGCATAATGTTGTTGAAGTTTATCCATATTATAGCACGTGTCAGTACTTTATTCCACTTTGTTGCTAAATAATCTCTTGTATAGATATATCACATTTTGTTTATTCATCAGCTAATGGATGTTTGGATTATTTCGTTTTTTGTTATTATAAGTAATGTTGCTGTTAACACCCATGTGTAAAGTTTTGTGTAGAGATATGTTTTTATTTCTTAGGGAGGTATTTTAAAAACTGCATCCATATTTCTACTCTGGAGCTAACATTTTGGTTATGCAGTTTGTTTGGGAAAGAACAGTGTTAAGGCAAAAACTTTTCATTGTGTTTTGTTGAGGATATTGCCCTGAATTAAGAGAAGATACTACCAAGAAAAAGAACAAATGAAAGGAAGAATTATGTGTGTAAGAATACAATAGCATGGTTTCCAAATCTTTAGTGCCGAACTTTAAAGAGTAGTGGGAGTTTACAGATGCAGTAGTGCCTACATTCAGTGCCCATGTACTGCTGCTTTAAAAAAAAAAAAAAGATTTTCAGTATGAAGCCTCCGTTCTAAATCACGTCATTGTGTTTTATGGAGTGAACTTTACCATGAACCCCACAGAGCCTTCCTTATCAAATGTAATTTATAGTTCTCAGAAGCTTTTCCTTTTCTTATGAAACATTCCATGCCAGGGTTCTGTGCACCTGCTTAGAAGTTTTGCTAGGCTGCGATGGAGAGCCAACCATCAAGGTATGGGGGGGGGGCACTGAGTGTGGTTTAAATGTAGGTTTGTGAAAAACTGCTCTTCAGAGCAGCTTTTATAGGGCTCTTACTGGTGGACTTCAGGTGCACCTGAGGTTAAAAATATAGATCATGCCAGACACAGAGAGGAACAGATGGTATTGCTGGGAGTGTCATTTCCTCTACAGGATATGCTCCTGGCTGGTTTCACACCATACCAGCCATATTACTGAAGTACAGAGCTGCCTCTTGCCCTTGTCCTAATTGGAACTACCTGCATTTGTGAGCAATAGCTGATCTTGTTTTTCTTACTCCTAGGTCACTTACCAAAAGCTCTTGAAAGTGTGTGTGTGCAGGCCACCTCATTCTTTTATTAGAGGATCAAGGTGGTTCCAGAGAAATGTGGGGTACAAGGCACATGGACTTTTGTCCAATAAGGCAGACAAAAATTGGGAACTTGAATTATCTTCTCCTGCACCTGTATTACTTTGTCTTGTAGCTGGAGCCAAGCCCAAGGATCAGTCCTTCCAGAAAGTTCCTGCCTCTCTGTGTGTGTGTGTGTGTGTTTATGTTTGTATAAATGTGTATGAATGCTGCCATAACTTCCCTGACAAAGTTTTAGAGTATTGGGGTGTGCTCTACCTGTTCATGCAAATTCTCTTCCCAAGTGCTAGAGGGGCTCAAAAGGCAAAGGGAGGTAAGATAAAATTCTTATCTGAAGATTCAAATTCTTGGGCATAATATACAGGTATTATTCAGACCAAGTATGTGATGAGAGAGACTCCAGGCTCATTAGATGCTAGAGTTGGAAGGTTGTAACTTTGGGGTAATTTCCTCCTACCTCCTTACTTTATGGAAAGTAAAGTATTCTTTAGGAAGAATGGGAAATGGACGCTCAGAGCTGACTTCCCTAAGGGGTGACAGGGCTAGTAGAGAAGCCAGGGCTCCTGATCCCTAGCCTAGCACTCTTTTTGCCAGTGTATGATCAACTTTTCTTTCCTCTGGTCTTGTCTCAGGGAAAGGGCATTGGAGCCCAGAACAGTGTATGGTTTATGTTAGGAACAAATTCATGTCCTTTCTGTGATTGTAGTTTGTGTGTGTGTGTGTGTGTGTGTGTTTAAAGATGTATTTATTTACTTATTTGACGGACAGAGATCACAAGTAGGCAGAGGGTGTGGGGGGGAGTAGGCTCCCTGCTAGGCAGAGAGCCCGATTTGATCCCAGGACCCTGAGATCATGACCTGAGCTGAAGGCAGAGGCTTTACCCACTGAGCTACCCAGGCGCCCCTTGGTGATTGTAGTTTTGAATCTAATAGTGAAATTACAGGGAGGAATTAGTCTTTAAGTTCAGTTCTTCTGAGGAAGAACTGCTGTTAAAATGGGCACTGTTGTGCTTAGGCTGGACCTGCTTAACTTTTGTATCTCTGTATTGTGCTTCCTTGCAATTCATAACACACCACCAGCTCCAGGCCAGTGGGATGTGTTCTCTGAGTCCTTTTCCCCATTGGGTCCCTCTTGCCCAGATGGGACAGTGACAGGTACTGGTAGCATCCTAGATGTAGTAGGACTAACTGATAATTGGAAACATGCTGTTAGGGAGGGCTGATGCTCCCTCCCCCCTACCCCATTAGCAGTCTACAACCCTTCATGGCTGCAGTGTGAACACACATCTGTAACTGTCTCTAATCAGTCCGGAAGGAACCAGGCTTCTTGGGCTGAGGTCATATGTGCTAGCTTTCTCCACCCTGGAGAGCCAGTGAGCAGTTTTGTGCTCAGTGGATAGTGCTTTTCAGTTGGCCCATTCAAGACATTTTTAGAGAATTAGCAAGTGGTATGTTAGCTGGTCCACACCTTTATCAGTCCTTGATTCTTATCCACCTGCCAGGCGGAAACTGCTGTGGGAAGGCCATCCACCTCCTTGTTTCAGTCCTGTGGGGATTTTGCACGTTACACAGTGGGATGGCAAGAAAAACAGGCTCTGAGTTTCGTGAGAGTTCACTGGGCCGTCTTTTCCCCCCCTTTCCCTGCACCTTCAAGTCATAATAATTTGTGAGCTGATGCTCCTGTTGGACTGTGACATCAGGCTGGTGGGAGTTTAAATGGTTGGTGTAGAAACCAAAAGGAAGTAAATCTTACCATTTCTTTAGCAAGTATTTAGTGAATGCCTGTGGTCAGTGTTAGGTATACAGTTGTAAACAAAGAACAAAATGGACACAATTCTTGCCTTCATGGCCTTAACAGTCCAAGGAAATACCCATGGGTTATCTAACTTGAGAGTAGGATTAGAGGAATCTGTTGTATAAAGTAGACTTTCAGTTAGATACTCTGAAGGAGTTGCTCTGACATTTTCAGTGACGTCTGTGCTCTAGTCCAGCTATCACCCTGGAAGGGAGGTGGGCTGGAAAAATAATCTTGGAGAATTTTGGCCTTCCAGGCAAGAAAGCAAATTGCCTTTCTCAACAGAGTAGGCTAGATCTAGGAGTTTGGTCTGGTGTGAGAATTCCTGTTTACTGGCTTTATTTAACCAATCAGTTTTTATCGTAGAAATGTTTTCTGACACTGAAATTTCTTTTCTTTTCTCTTTTCTTTGCTTTTAATTGAGAGAGGAAATTAGGTGCGGGTTCCACAGTGAGAAACTGGGAGAAGGGAAATAGGAACAGTAGTGTGAATTCTTTAGGGAATGTTTTTCTCCCATCTTCCCCAGGCTTTAATTTTAGATGTAAATGTTGATTTGTGATATCTCTTTTCTTGAATTGTCTGTGGCTTTTTAACCTGCTGGGGCAGCAAAGAACCAAAACAGTACTGGCACGCATAAGGCTCCCAATTTGCATACAGCCCCATATATTTTACTTCAGTGGGTAGCTATCTCTGTCGGACCAGGCTCCAGGCTGAGGTTGGGAGTCGCCTCAGGTCAGTCAGTGACAGTCTTGTCCACTTCTTTGTACTCAGCCCCAGGATTATTTGGTTGGTTGATTGACCAAGGATAGAGGATCAAAGTCAAAAGGGTGAGAGGGCAAGGCGACCTTGAGGCCATGAGCCGTGGATGACAAGGAATCAAAGAGTGGTATTAGTGATGAAATTCTAAAAAGAGGCATTTGGAGGAAAGGCCTGGGCTGAGTGAAAAACAAATATAAACAGGGTGAAAAAAAAGTGGTTAACATTCACCAGCTTCACTCTGTCTGGTAGCAGGAAAAGAAGACTGCTCAGAAACCATGGAGGCGGGGCGCCTGGGTGGCTCAGTGGGTTAAGCCTCTGCCTTCGTCTCTGGTCATGATCCCGGGGTCCTGGGATCGAGCCCCACATTGGGCTCTCTGCTCAGCAGGGGAGCCTGCTTCCTCCTCTCCCTCTGCCTGCCTCTCTGCCTACTTGTGATCTCTTGGTCCAATAGATAAATAAAATCTTTAAATTAAAAAAAAAAAAAAAAAAGAAACCATGGAGGCAGGAGATGGTGAAGCAAAGAGAGGGTACTAGAGATTCTTCCACATGTTTTAGCAAGGCTGGTGAAAACCAAACTACAGGGCCCCTTAAAAATTTGGATTCAAGACCACAGTTCCCCTTGCTAATTTTCAGGTCCAGGTTTTTGCTTCTGGAACTCTGTCCATGTTTTAAAAACTTCAGGAGGCATCAGTCATACCCTAAATCCAACCTACAAGTGTGTATCTACAGTTTGACCTTATTTACTTAATATATTTTTAATATCTACTGTGAATCTGTTTGCAATCAAGAAAGTAGTAGTAGGATGGCTTGTTTCTGTTTGTTCTCCAGAACTGAGCTATTTTGGGAGTGGTTCTTTTGCTTCTGGAATTATAAAGTGTAATTGTGTGGGTCATCTCCTTTGAAGGTCTATGCATGCTTTTGAAAAGTCTCATCTTTGAAAGAAGGGCAGCTCTCTACAAATGCTCACTGCTTTTCTTGGATATATGTGAGCAACAGCAGAATGAACAGATTTCAGAGCCTCTGGTGTTAGTAAAATTTTCTGTGAGTAGCAACAAGGTATGTATTTTTCAAGCAGTGCATCTGAATTCATTTATTAATTGAACAAGTATTTATTGAATGCTCTTTCCTGTTTAATCATCACCCCACAGGGATTCTTTGCCTTGCACAGCCTAACAAATGTTCTCCAGTATTTATTTTGGTTTGTCTTTTCCACTCATGGATTTTAAAGCCCTTGAGGATGGAAGGGCTGGTTTAAGTCTCTGATGTGTTTACTATGCAGGCTGGGCATCCATATTAAAGCAGTACAGATTTCTCCATTTTACAGAGTGCTTTCATGTAAGATGTCATGTCATACTGTGAGGAAGATTTTAGTGGGAAAGCCATGGCCTTTGGTAACCAGTAGACATTTAGCAGCCACTGTGCTTGTAGATAGTAACACTGAGTCAGCCCAGGGCTGGCTGAATCAAACACTGGTACTGCATGCTGGAAATAGGAAACCTCCTGGAATTGCAGACTTGATAAATCTTAACTTTCTCATGAAAAACAATACAACAACCCTTCCTGTTTCCCCACCCCATCTCAGTGTAGGTACTCTAAAGGTCAGTACGTTTTTGTATACAGTTGGGACAGGAATGTGGAAGTGTACAAAATCTGAAAGGCAGCTTTCATCTCCTAACTGAGGAAAAGTATTCTGTCCGAGGGGCTTTTATTTTTATTTTTGGAGGAGGGGAGTGGCTGTAGGGTCAAAACCTTTGTATCTAGAAATCCATGCAGTTTGGGGATTATTAGAAGGTCCAGTTGGGGATAAGCCAGAGAAGAACTTCCAAGTTCTCTGGGTCTTAAGGACTTGGTGGTGGGGATTCAGAGCAACTCTGTAAACCCTGTTTCTAAAAGGGGACTGTCTTTGACTGAGACCTCATGAGGACTCCTTTAGGAACATCCTTCCTTTTTTTGCAGACAAGGGAACCTCGAGTCTCCTGTAGGCGAGGCTTGACCTCCTCTTCCCCATTGTCCCGCTCTTGTTTTCAGAGGAAGTTGGAAGTGAAGGTCCTGTCTCACCCACGACAGCTTAGATTTGGAGAAACATGAAGCAGTGCTGATGTTACTGGGGCAGGGTGTGCTTAGAGGGCCCTGCTTTTTCCATGTAGTTGGGAAAGTGGAGGAGTAAGATTGGCTGTGGGCCAGGCACAGTTTCCCCCTTTCCTGTGGTGAATGAAAATGGATGATTGTTTTATGAAGCCGGTACTGAGTGGGAGGCAAGTAGAAGATAGCAGGCCTTGGACTCGGATTAACTCTGCTTCCACTGTCAGCTCAGCCATTTTTCAGCTCTATGCCGTGAGCAGTTTTAACCTCTCTGGTCCTCATTTTTGTCATTTGTAAAATGGAGATGATACTTTTTAACACTGCCTGTCTCCAGAAAGGTGGCTACCAAAATATCAATGATTACTTGCTACGGGGGATTTGGGGGTGATGAAGGGTAACAGGAAAACTATAACTTCTTAAACTTTTTTTTATGTCATTTGAATTTTTGACTGTTGGCATGTATAACTTAAAAGTACCCCCTAGTGGGATTATTATGAAGATCAAATAAAATGGAATATTTAAAACCAGGTACAGTACCTGACAACTAAAATATATGCAATTGGTAGTTTATTTGGGGAAGAAATGATATATATATATATTTTAATGATATATATTTTTTAAAGATTTATTTATTTGACAGACAGAGATCACAAGTAGGCAGAGAGGCAGACAGAGAGAGAGGAGGAAGCAGGCTCCCCGCTGAGCAGAGAGCCCGATGTGGGGCTAGATCCCAGGACCCTGGGATCATAACCCGAGCTGAAAGCAGGGGCTCTAACCCACCGAGCCACCCAGGCGCCCCGGAAGAAGTGATATTAATATTAATTCATGGTCAGCCCTTGCTTTTGTAGTGTTAAATTTTCAGTCTGCTTTGAGTGGTTTGGGTAAGTCTCTTCATTAAGCCCCAGTTTCTTGAGCTGAAAATGGGGGTTTATGGTAGTATCTACTACATACATGGGGTTTGGAGGAGACATAGCAAGCGTTAGCCTGGTATCTGGCATGTGGTTAGTGCTCAGTAAATAGTAACTGTTACCAGCTGTTATCCTCACAGCTATGCTGGAAGCAAGGTGGAGTTATGCCCACTTCACAGTTACAGGGAGTGAGGCACAGAGTGGTCTAGTGCCTTGTGTTGAGGCTGTGTTGAATCAGCAGCAGAAATGGCCTTCTCTGTTAACTGCCCTCCTGCAGTTCACACCAGCAGCCTCACAGCCTGGAGTTTGCTCACCTCTCCTTCCTTCATCCTGGAAGAACTGCTCAAGGATGGGCTCAGCCTCTCCAGGGGAAGGCCTCGTTCCATACCACTTTGGTACTGCCTGTGACTTCCACCTGCTCTATAAATAACTCTCTTCTGCCTGTTTGTGGGACTGAATGGTTGTGCTGAAGTTAGGCTTGGTGGGAAATAGGTTTTGAGCTTTGTGCTGTGGGCTTCTGCTCTGTATATTCACATTTTCCCCCCTTTTTTTTCAAAGATTCTATTTCACACAGAGAGATCACAAGCAGGCAGAGAAACAGGCAGAGAGAGAGGGGGAAGCAGGCTCCCTACCAAGCAGAGAGCCTGACATGGGGCTCGATCTCAGGACCCCGAAATCATGACCAGAGCCGAAGGCAGAGGCTTAACCCACTGAGCCACCCAGGCACCCCTCTGTATATTCACATTTAGGGGGGGGGGGGGGGGGGGAGCAGGGGAAACCCTGAGTGGTTTCTACCCAGAGTTGTTTCCAGAAAGTGGGAGATCCTCCTCATCAAACTTAAGGGGTCAGAGCTGATGCCACCAGTTTCTCCCCTTGGGTTTGTACAGTACAGGTCTCACCGTTGCCTTTTTGGTTCTCTTCATCAGACTTTACAACATTTGTCTTGCCGCCTTCTTCATAGGAGTCATGAGGTACTTACCATCTGGTGAAAAATACTGGCAATGCAATGTCAAAAGTTATACCCATCTAAATTTGCCTAGTGGCCTGGAAGGAGTATAAGTATTTATACAGATTCTTGCACTCCATAGTTTTTTTTTTTTTTTTTTTTTTTCATGTGTTTCAAATACACCCTTTTCCAAATTTGCATTTAGTGCCGGCTGGCAAACCTTGTATTCCTTTTTTTGGGAATATATACTTGCTGTAGTATTGCATTTACATTGTACAATTCCACATCAGGATCTGAAGGGCCCTGCTATTGAGGCAATCATTTTTCAGTACTTAATACCAGTCAAGTCTGTGCACCTCTAGACGAGTCTGCTCTGATTCCAAGCCGGCTTTCTTTTCCTTATTTGTGGCTGCCTAAAGACCTCTACTGAAGCACATCAAAGTGGTTCCTGTTGGCTTGACAAAAGGAATATCTTGGAGGAGCTTAAAGACCTCGTGGAAAGGACCCTCTTAATCTTAGCTAATCGCAAAATGAGATTCTACAGTGGAGAAGCCACCCTTGCACCCACTTTATGGAAACTCCTCTAAAATACAAGTTGTTCAGGCTGTTTGTTATGTTTCTGTAGTATTTTTCTGGTTTTTGAAAGCAGACCTGCTTAAATTAATTCTGGCTGGTATCTGGAAGTGAGGTGACTGTATGCCCACTTCAGAGTTACAGGAAGTGAGGCACAGAGTAATTTGATGACTTATCTTAAGTCCATATGTTGAGTTAGCCAGGGTGATGCCTGGAAGATTTGAAGGAGATATTTATAAAAGAACGAAGCTCTGGGTTTATTTCAGGCCTAATCGTGAACTTGCAGGAGCAGCTTCCGAGCACTGGGGAGAGAGGAATGGCACACTGCCTTGGAGCTGTCATCTAGGATGCCACCTTTTGGGAACCATATTGTAGGCAGTCTCTGGCCTATGTGAAGTCGTGCCTGGGCCTTATCAGAAATGAACCAGATGGTGTTTCTAGTGAAACTGGCAGCTGTTCTTGCTGACAGAATTAATTAAACATTTTTACATGTAAATGTGGAATTATGGGAAGCTTTCTTTTGGAGTTTTAGTTGAATATGAGAGTGCTGTCCTTACCTTCCAGAGGCCTTAAATTTTTTTTTTTAAATTTAGATTCAATTAATTAACATATAATGCATTATTAGTTGCAGAGGTAGAGATCAGTGATTCATCAGTTGCATATAACACCCAGTGCTCATTACATCACTGGCCCTCTTTTATGTCCATCATCCTTTTACCCCATCCTCCCTGCCCCAACCCCTCCAGCAACTTTCAGTTTCTTTCCTGTGATTAAGAGTCTCTTATGGGGGATGCCTGGGTGGCTCAGTCAGTTAAGTGTCTGCCTTTGGCTCAGGTCATGATCCCAGGATCCTGGGATTGAGTCCCACATCAGGCTCCTTGCTCTGCAGGGAGCCTGCTTCTCTCCCTACTTTTGCTAGCATGCTCTGTCTCTCTCTGACAAATAAGTAAATAAAATCTTTTTTAGAAAGTTTAGAAACATTTTTAAAAAAGTCTCTTGGGGCACCTGGGTGGCTCAGTAGGTTAAAGCCTCCACCTTCGGCTCAGGTCATGATCCCAGGTCCTGGATCCCAGCCCTGCATCGGGCTCTCTGTTCGATGGGGAGCCTGCTTCCCCCTCTTTCTCTGCCTGCCTCTCTGCCTATTTGTGATCTCTGTCTGTCAAATAAATAAATAAAATCTTTTTAAAAAAAAATTAAAAGTCTCTTATTGTCTCCCTCTCTGATTTCATCTTGTTTTATTTTTTCCTCTCTTCCCCTATGGTCCTCTGTTTTGTTTGTTAAATTTCACATATGAGTGAAATCACTTGATAATTATCTTTCTCTGATTGACTTACTTTGCTTAGCATAATACCCTCTAGTTCCATCCATGTCATTGCAAATGGCAAGTTACCACTTTTTCTGATGACTGAGTACTATTCCATTGTGTATGTATGTGTGTATAATACATGCACACAAATACATACACCACATCTTCTTTATCCATTCATCTGTCGACGGACATCTGGGCTCTTTCCATAGTTTGGCTATGGTGCCCCTTCGAATCACTACATTTGTACCTTTGGGATAGATACCCAGTAATGCAATTGCTGGGTCGTAGGGTAGCTCTGTGTTCAACAGAAGTCTTTATTTATACTTTGCTTCTGGCCGTAAGTGACCCTCAGCTCTGTGTCTTTCCCCTCTGGTTACTTTCTTCACCAAATGGGCCATTGATGGTGGGGAGGTATAAGGTAACCAGTCTTCTCTCTAGTGTAATTTGAAGGTTGCTGATGGGATCTTGTCCCAGAATGTACCTGCTACATGGATAACCTTGGTGACTAAAATGTTCATCATTTGAGTCCCTCCTTTGGGTTAAGACATTTGGATGTAGCACATATGATACCTGGGAACAGTGACAGAGTACGAGACCCAGAAAGGAAAGAAGAAAAATGTGGAGTCGGACAAGGCAGGAAGTACTGAGTGCGTGCTGTGCGTCAGGTTCGTTGCGAGGTGCTGTGCTAGGTGCTGTAGTCTGGTGGGCTTGTCTTTACGTCCCAGATCAGAAAAGCTCTCAGAAGTTAAGGGCTGTAAATTACTCTGTTGGGGGTAGAACCAAGGTTGGAGTGATAACAAAGCCTGTGTTTTTCAGGGCAGATGTAATATATGTGGGTTAGGAAGTTAGGGTGGAGGATGAGGTGGTGAGGGAGACAGAGAACAAATCCCCAGAGAGGAGGTCAGGGCCAGGTGGGGGCTGCAGTGGTGGGGTACACGGGAGTGGGTGGTCCTCAGGGAAGGTCTGGGAAGGAGGGGTCGGGGAGCAAAAATAAACTGAAGTGGAAAGAAAAAAACGGTTAAGGTATCACTTGGTGGGGGGTCTATACTGTTGGATGATGGCAGCTTTTCCCTCAGGGAAACTGGGGGGTTTGTTTAGGGTAGTCTCTGCATTTAGGCAGGTGGCAGTTGGCCCCACAGGAAACCTTTTAATCCATGGTATTTATAGACTGTCCTATACTCCACTGAAAGGCAATTCCCATTTCATTTAGGGAAGACAGCATTATCTGCTTTGAGATGCCACATTTATAGATCTCCCTTTGGCCCAGCAGGAGGGGCTGGGTAATTAATGCCCAGTACTATTATCCTGGTTCCCTGCTGACTCACAGGTTGTGCAGGACAGTTCTGCCATTTACCTCTAAGTGACCTCTGGCTGCTCCTTATTCTATAGTTGCTGCTTTTCTTCTCAAAGTTGAGTTGGAATCAGGACTGGGAAAGGTAGCCCTCTTGTCTCTGTGTTTAGGGTAGCCAGGAATTCCCTAGAATAGTGATTCTGACTTGTTCCCTAGCCCTTATCATAAGGCTAAGATGGCTCTGTTGATAGCATGGCCAAACCCTACATTCAGTCCAGTTCACCATTGATTTTTTTGATTCGTGCTAGTATGTATGGGGGTAGAGTACAAAGATGACTGAGACAGGTCTCCAGCTGCAAATCTAGGGGGATAATGAGTAATGAACTCCCATTTGGGATCAAGCTAGTTCTTCCTTATAGTAGGAAATGCTCATACACTTGCAGTCTTGTCTGACTTAAATCATTATTGTGAGGAGTAATTGTAGCAATAATCAATTGAGATTTATATATATATATATATGTATATATATATATATAGATGTACATACACAAACACGTATATGTGTGTATATACATATATACCTAGATTCATGTAAAACTTTCTTAATATTACAAGGTAGACTCATAATAAAAGGTAAGGTGTATGGAGTGCTTTTTACATGGGCACTGTTCTAAGTGCTTCGTTTGTATTAGCTTATTTGATCTTCACAGCTACTTTGAAGTAGGTTGCTTATACCCATTTTATAGTTGTGAGAATTAAGGCCAAATTGGATTTAAAAAAAAAAAAAAACTTTCTAGGATGGCATGGCTTGTAAGTAGCAGAACCAGCTTCTGGTCAGACCCTGAAGAAATCCAGGAAGACAGGGCTTCCCACCCCAGGGGGAGGCCATAGCCAGGGCTTAACCCTCAGAGACTAGAATGGAACAGGGTGAGGTCAGCCTGGTGCCCAAAAAATCATTAGCATTTCTATACAACTTAATTAAATTACTGAACCGTTCTGAACTTGGAGCCGTGGATCTTGTATAGTAATGCAATTGAAAAAGATAATATAAGCTAAGGAGAAAGGACAAAATTGGTAGCTTACATATTTGGATGGGCATTTAACTGACAGATTAAAACACAGAGAGGCCAACCCTAACGCCTGTATATCTTTATTCAGTTTACAAATGAGTGCAAAGACCTAGGCAACATGCTTTGTGTAGGGACTTTTAAAGAACAAACATTAAAAAAAAAAAAAAAATTCTTCCCCTCTCAGCCTTTTTCTGTTGAAGTTTCTATTGAAGATACCTGAATTTGATCACTAAGACGCACTGTATCCATCTTTGGCCATTATTTTCCAGAGAAATCAAGCTCATTTTTGAGGCATCTTCAGGCCAGTTTATCTCAGCTGTGGAAGATTGGGAACAAACATATATGCACATTGTGGAGAGGACAATCTCTCCATTAGATGCAAGTCTATAAAGGGAGCTCTGGGAGTTAATGTCTCAGAATTCCTGTTGCAGTCCACTCCACTCTTTAAACGGCTTTTTTAACGTGCGGTGGGTGCCTGTCTCATTAGCAGTTCAGGGGAATTAGCCTTCAACAACTAATGACCTAGTTCCCAAATTTGCAGCAGCTTCAGAAGTTTCTAGAATGCCCCGATGCCATGTTTCTCAAAGTGTGCTTAATTAGAATCACCTGACCCACCTTGCATGTTGGGAGTCGGCTCCTTTGTGGGTGGGGTCCTGGCATTCATGTGTAAAACTCATCCTTCTGCTCAGGTTCTGAAGTAGAGCTTCGAGGTCAAATCTAAGACCACCTTGAGAGGCTATAGAGCTGCCAGCTGCAGCGTTGAACAGTCTTCAAGGCTTCCTGTTTTCTTTTATAATGAGTGGGAATTTTGCCTCCTATTCCATAATACATCCAGGATCATTTTAACATTTAAAATGAATTACATTAATCTAATATGGAATAAATGTGAACTCCTGTGCTTTGGGATGAGACTGCTTAGTTTGTAATCTTGGTGTCATGAATTGCTAACCGTAATGACCTTGGGCAAGTTATTTATCTTCTCTATGTCTTGTCTAAAAATGGAGATAGTCATAATACCTACCTTTTAAGGTTGTTGTGAGGATTAAATCAAATATTAGATAGAAAATGCTTAGATCCGTGCACAATGCTTAAGCAGTCAAGTACCAGTTAATAATAGTGATGCTATTATTACAGTTCTGAGTGTCCATGTCACTGGGAGTCTGACCAACCCCCACCCCTCGACGTAGCTATAGAAACTGTTATTTCAGATTGACAAAACATCCCTGTCCCCATTGACACAGCCAGGCCACAGGCTTATAAAAAGGCCTTTTGCCATCCATAAGAAGCCTAAACAGAACACTGGGAAAACGCTTTGCCATAACAGATCTCAGGTCACACCCTAGTTTTATTTTAGTTGTTTGAGGTCCCTGTGTGAAGCATGACTGTGCTCAAGCTGTCAGAATCTGGTACGGGTGGGAGGGAAGTGCTTGTTTAGAAAATGTCAGAGAATCCACCAAGTTGCTTTAACCAACAAGTGTTCTTCATTCAGTTTGCACTTTACCCCTTTATTCTTGTTTAATAGGAAAGAGGACTAGATTGCACTTTTCCTTTGTAAAGTACACATCTCAGATTTCCTCTGTTAACTTACTTGTTTTTTAAAAAATTGAGAAATCTCAAGTTGTACTTGTTTCTTTTTTTTTTTTTTAAGATTTTATTTATTTATTTGACAGAGATCAGAAGTAGGCAGAGAGAGAGAGGAGGAAGCAGGCTCTCTGCTGAGCAGAGAGCCCGATGCGGGGCTCCATCCCAGGACCCTGCGATCATGACCTGAGCTGAAGGCAGAGGCTTAACCCACTGAACCACCCAGGCGCCCCAAGCTGTACTTGTTTATTTTTTTAAATTTATTTTTATTTTTATTTATTTGTCAGAGAGAGAGAGAGCGCGCGAGCGCACAGGCAGACAGAGTGGCAGGCAGAGGGAGAAGCAGGCTCCCCGCTGAGCATGGAGCCCGATGTGGGACTCAATCCTGGGACACTGGGATCATGACTTGAGCCGAAGGCAGCTGCTTAACCAACTGAGCCACCCAGGCGTCCCTGTACTTGTTTCTTGAAGAAAGTTCATGAAGTGCTGGTCTAGCAGTCATGGAGGGAGAAAATCACCTGTGATTTCCCTTCCTCCTCTCACCGTTGTTTACCTGTTTAACTATGCTGCTTCTATCTAGGATATCTAGGGATGGCAGAATGGCCAGCAGAGTCTTGGGGAGAAGGGCCACATTTCTGGGAGCCAAGGTGGCCCTCCCCTGGCTCATCCTTACAGTAGGCAGCCCCACTTTGGGGCAAGCACTTGGCCGCACCCTCATCCCCAAGTGTCCTCTCCCCTTCAGAGCAGTTATGTGGAAGTCCAGGTCCTTGTTTCCAGAGTGCCGTGTGTTCAGGCGTTTGTGGCCTGGTTTATGTTGATTCTGCTCTCCTGATCTTATGCTCATTTTTCACATAGCTAGGTGCTGAGGGTTCTTGGGCCTCTTTCCTTTGTAGGAACTAATATTGGCCCTCAGGGCAAATGCTTCTGTCTCATCCCTGTCTCTCACTAAATGCAGGTAGAAAGATGTGTTTTACACTTGAGTTCCCCTAGGAGGAGAACTCAGTTGGGTAAAGAGAACACTGCCCCAGGGCTTTTTTTTTTCTTTTCTTTTAGAGCTTCTTAAACACTAGACTTCCTCCTCCTTTTCTCCTCTTCCCAGAAGAAGAGCTGCCAGTAAAATTTTAGTGCCTGACTGTTGAGATATATTTATCACCATTGTGATGGATAAAGGACTTAACTCCTTTCCTTATTGATCCCCTTCACCTCCTTGTAAATGGGAATTACAGGAAATCACAACTAGTTTAAAAGACCGAGGGCAGATGGGAAGGATAGAATGTGTAATCCCCATTCCCAGAAATAGGAGAATAGCTGAGCTGATTGACCTTAGCATTTGGTGGTCAGGAGGAGGGTGAAAGCATGGCTTGAAATAATGTCACCATCTGGGAATTGAAACCTAAGTCTTCCTTCCTGGCTCTGACTTCTTATCATCATGATTCCCCTCTCCGATCCCTTCTTTTCTAGTCAGTAACCAGCCCCTGCCATTCTTTTTTCTGTAGGTCTTTGTCACCACCATCCTGACCAGACCCCCTCATCCTGTCTGACCTTTTAGGCTGCTTTAGTCTCTTGGGCCAGGTTCATCTCCCATGAACATTGTTCTTTTGTCGTGAGATTAGGTGAGAGAATGAAGCTCTCTGTGTGTGGGAGGTGGTATTAACCATCTCTTTCCATGGTGACAGTGCCCTTTCAGGGCAAGGAGTCAGTGTTCTGGTGCCCCTCACATAGTAGGCTTTTATTAAATACTTGTTCATTTGGCTTAGGTCATGTTTCCTGCTCAAGCAGTTATTTTCATTGGCTCCCACTACCCACTCATCAAAGCAGAATCTCTCTGCCTGTTTTTCATGGCTGTACAAACTGGCTTTACTAGAAGTATTCAGCTGAGTATACGTAACACTGTGGAATAATGAGTCTGCGAGGGATAGATCTAGGAATGCTCTAAGAATTGTCCCATGCCCTGGAGGATCTTAAACAGGGTTTTTTTCTTCCTGTTTTTCCCTGATTCTTGGCCTCTTTCCCTCTCCTTTCCCCACCTCCTCCTCCATCCCCCAATTTATATATTGCTTACTTCAGCCTTTCAGGCTGAGAAATTCCTTCTTTCTCCATACTTGTATTCAGCTCTCCAACTTTTCAGGTCACATCTCCTTACCTTTTTTCTTTCTTTTTCTCTTTGTTCCTCTCTCTCTCTTTCTCTTTCTCTCTCTTTTTTGTTTAAGATTTATTTATTTTTAGAGAGAGTACACCTGTGCAGGAGAGGCAGAAGGAGAAAAACAGACTCCCTGCTGAGTGTAGAGCCCCACGTGGGGCTCAGGGCTCCATCTCATGATCCTGAGCTCTTGACCTGAGCTGAAGTCAGAAGTTGGATGCTTAATGGACTGAGCCACCCAGGCGCCTCTCCCTTCCTTCCTTCCTCTTGAGGTCCTCTTTGACTATCTTGGTTCAGACCCTTCCTGGTTTTTGTTTGTTTTCATTATTTTGTTCTTACAAGTAGCTACTGCTTGTTCTTCCTTATTTTCTAGTTATTCATACCTTGGGATTTAGCATCTTATTGCACCCACATGGAATACTGAAATAGATACTCCTGCCTTCCTGTGTGCCCTGATTGTTTGCTGTCTGTGTTTGCAGCCTCCCCAGCTATCCTGAAGGTTTCAGGTGGGGTGGGGCCTGTGCCTCCTGTGCTTTTTGCAAGCTGTAGATGAAGGACTGACAGGAAATGATGCTGCATGGGGTAGACACTAGAGGTGTCTACCTTTAGACACCATTAGAGGTGAAAGGTGATCTGACAGTGCTTTGAGAATTCTACAGGTTCTGGAGCAGAATAGGGATTGGAGGCTCAAAGACCATCCAGTAGGTCTAGGGCTCTGGAAACCAAGACCTGGTAGGGTCAGGCTTGTCCCCCAAGAGTTTGTCTCATTCTGAGATTCACTTGAAATCCTGGTTCACATGGAAAATGTGCTCATACTAGAAGGTTACTAGGGTTCTTGGGGAGTTGTGAGGCCAGATTGCCTGTGTGTTGTATCTTCCCAAAAGGAGAATGAAAGGGACCTGACTATAGGAAAGCTTATGGCTTAAGAAGACAGACAGTGAGGGGCAACAGTGAACAGAACTGTTGGACTCAGGATTTGATATATTTGTGTTAATGACACATGTATTGATTTCTCTGGGAAATTTGGAGGAGTATGAATGTATCCTGTAAGTATAAGTAAGCATTTTCTTTGCTTTGTCACTGATGGGGCTTATAGCTTATGTTGCAGTTGTCCTTCTGACAATAGAATCTTACATGAAATTAAAGGCAGTGTTTTCCTTTTCTGCCTTTGTCAGAATTTTAAGCATCGTGCTTTCTCTCTTCTCAATCCCCCTTTTATTTCTCAGACCCACCTAGGACTCTGAAACAGTTAGTTACTAATATGGCTGTGGGCTGGGACCAGTTTTAGCCAGTTGAATGCCCTGCAATCCAGTTTAAGTCTATGGGACACATCTAAACTTACTGGAATTCGAGGTAGGAAGTGCGGTTGCAAAGGCAAAGCGATTTAATTGTAGCTTGTATGAAAATAAAACGAGTTTGAATTTTCTTCTCACAAACTTTCTCTGAAACACCTCTTTAGAGCTTTTATTTTTGGCAAATGGGTTTCAAGGTGACAGCCTCATTACTGTTGGGTGGAGGGATATAATAAGCCAGTGGGTGATTTCCCAGAATTCTGAGCCTTTGAAAAATGCTATTCTTTTTGGAAAGTAATAAGTGCAGAAGCCAGGATGCCTGTTTCAGATTTATTCCTTCTTATCCTGTTCTCAGCTAGTAAATACTGTGGTCTAGGTATGCCTAAAAACAATGGCTTACATTTGCTTAAATTTCTCTAGCAGCTTGGAAACGAAGTTTAGCCCTTTGATGATGACAGTGACGATGATGATGGTGATGATGATAGGCTCTTAAGAGTGGATACACTGAATTGTGAGCTAGTTCTTTCCAAGATCCTGGGAAGAAAATCACTAACCCATTTTATATGTGAAGGTTATGGCGTTGGTGGAGGAAGAAACAGCTTTGGAGTACAGAGAAATCATCCGCCCAAAGGTTATACTTTAGAGAAATACTTTGAACAAAGTTGTTTGTTTTCTATTTGGATTGGGTGTTTTTTTTGTTTTTTGTTTTTGTTTTTGAGAACGCTTTTTACAATGGTATAAATGGTTCCTCTGGAACTCATAGCAGGATTCTTTTTCTATCCTCTCCTGTATTTACAGCTGCTTTTTCCCTAGGGGAACATTCATCTGTTTTAAAAAGCAGAGAGAGAAAACAAGAAGTTCTCTCAGTGATGTTTGGAAATGAGCTGCATTTGTCTTTCAGGAAGGCAAGTTCTTAAGGGTTGCTGTTTGGATGAAAGAAAAGGAAGTCTGGCTACAGTGTTATCCCCCAGTACACCAAGCGCATGGGCATGCACACACACATGCATAGAAACCCCTCCTCTCAGAGGCTCCTTGTGGCAGGTACTAAGGGATTTAGGATGCAAGGTCCCCATTATGGTCCCTTTGTTATATTAGACGAAAACATTGCTTTTCAGCCCCTGAGTAAGTCAGTTTTTCTGGCAGGCCACTTCTTTGCCCTGAGTATCCTTGTGTAGGGTCCTGGGCTGGCACTGGCACTCAAGCCCGGGACTGTACTTGGATGTGAGGTCAGAGGCAGTATCCAAGGGCATTTAGGACAGGAAAGAGTTCTGATGTTGAGGATGTTTTCATCATACTGATGTTTTAATGCCTTGGAGTAGAGGTTTTCCGGGCATCTAGATGAAGTTTAGTAAATGGGCTTAACTAAGTGCCCCTTAGCCCTTTTCCACAGTTTCTACCAGCTAGCTGGTTGTTGGCATGCACCTTTGTTTTGTTATGAGAAGAAGAGGAATTCTGTTTTGCAAATAAGTTACTGTGCCTTCCATTCGGATTCTGTGGATGGTTACACTAGAAAAGCTAATGAGTACTTCCATGCGGCACACACTGATGCAGAGTGGGTGGATGGCAGGCTGGAGGCTGGGTGACCTTCATAGAGCACTGTGCTGTTGAAGGCAGATACTGAGGTGACACTAAGGTCAGATGTGCCCTGAAGTTCCGGTGGCTTGGCCCCCTGTCTGCTGGTGCATTCCCCAAGGCTAAGCCAACAGAGTCCTTTAGCTTTTCTGAAATGACTGCTTCTCACAGCTCCTTTAGTGTCATCAGCCAGAGGAGGGACGTTAAAGGTAGGACAGTCTTAATTAAGCTTGCCTGGTTTGGCAGTAACTCAGACTCATCTCCTGTTTCTGTGTTGACTGATAGTCCCCTCCAGTTTTCCAAACAACTCTTCCTTATTTCCAAGGGAGGAGGCATTTTTCCTAAACCTTCCTTCAAAAAAACACAAAACACAAAAAACAAAAAACCCACAAAAAAGCTATAGCCTACCTTGATTATTGGTGTGTGTGTGCCTTCTGTCTCTTTCTGGCAGTGGCGGGTGGCCACTCTTGCTTTTTCATGAGTTGCTTCTACCCCCTTGGAGTTCCTGGAGGTTAATGCTATGCTGAACTTCCTTGTCAGGCAGAGGCCTGGACATGAGCCCATTCTTGGGTTCTCCGAATGGACAGAGCACAGTGGAGAACAGGGCTGGGGCTGGCACTAGGTCTGAGGGAGCTCAGTGGTTAGATTCTGATTGGGGGATATTTGAGGGAACTCTGTTTAGTGAAGAGGTGGGAAAACTGAGTTCTGGTTCAGCCACCAGCAAGCCATGTCCTTGGGCAAGTCATGGCCCCTTTCTGGACCTTTGTTCCCCTCTAAAATGGGTAGATTGGACTTTACAAGATGACCCAAGACCCAAAGTTCCTTTAGACAGTAATGTGTTAACAATCCCCACACAGATCCCTGAGTCTGCTTGTGGTCAGGGTGACCAGAGGCTAAAAAGGCAGAAAAACTTGCTCTTTCCAGTTCTCTTTTGCCTCCAGGCTTTTTGCACAGGCTGCTCCTCTCCCTGGAATGCCTCTTCTTACAGTCAGTGTCCATTTAGATCACTCCTTGCCCTCGTGCTGATGGGGTGCCCCTGCTCTGTGCTGCTGTATCACTCAGTGCTCAGCACTTATTCCACTGTGTTAATGTCTGTTAACTTGTGCTTCCTGAGGACAGAGACTGTCTGCTGTCACCACTGTACCCCCAGTTGGCCGGTGCTGTGTCTGGAATGTGGTATATGCCCGCGAATGACCCCTCCTGGGCCACCACACCCAGTGCTCTCGGAGTTGTTCTGGGTTTTCCTCGCCTTACCGAGCAAGCCCTCTTTCTGATGAGCTATATGTGGGTGCAGGAGAACTTTGGATAATGCTGAGAATTGTTTTCAAGGTTCAACTCAGTGTGCTAAAGTGTGGAGTGACGTTGCCACCCCGCCCTGGGGGTGCTCTTTCTAGGTGTTGCTTAGACCTGGGAAGAATCTGGACTTTGCCCTGCTCTTCCCCATCTGCAGCCGTGAGGGAGGGGCAGGCTGGCACCCGCAGATTACTTTTCCTGCCAGGTGTCTGGGGCTGGGCCATCTGCTGCTGGTGACAGTGGGTAGGGTGAGGGGTGAGCAGCAACCTAATCTCCTTCACTGCACAGACTACTCAGCAGAGTCCAGACCCCTTTCTCCCCACATTTTCTCTTCTGTTCCAGTGCTCTGTAATGCTACTCTTCATTTCTGTCTTGCTTTTGTTCCACTGCTGCTCCCCCACCACTCTGCTAGGAGAACCCTTGCTGCGGTTTTGTTTACTCTGTGTGTGTGCCTTGCCCTTTAGCCTGAGCTCCCAAGAATCTTGATGTGATGTAAGACAGCAGCAGCAAAAAGAAAAAAGCAAAAAAAGCAAAAACCAAACTTCAGAAATGAAACTTTGGACCCCTGTTGGTCTCTGTCTGGATGTTAATGATGAGACGCTTCCCATCAGAGTTTGTACCTTTGGGTTCACCACTCCATTTTCTATTCCTCCTCCCAGGGAATCTTTGAACAGCAGGGGTGGGCTGAGTCACTTAGAAAAGCTCTAATTTTGCTTGTGTTTTAAGTCTTGCCTTTTTTCTGGCCTTGTGAGGACACAGGAAAGAGCCAAAGAGAAAGTAAGTAACCTTTCCCGTCACTCTTGATGACTCTGGGTTTGGAGGTTTTGAACTGGGGTGTGTGCATGCACATTCGTATGTGCTCCTGTGTGTGTGTGTGTGTGTGTGTACATGTGCACAAGCTATGCCAGGAGGTGGGATTAGGGGGGAATGCAGACAGAGTCGTAAAGTCATCTTTACCAAGTGAAGTCATGACAGTGCAGAGAACAGAAGGGCAGGACTTCTCAAACTTTAACAAACATAGGATTCACCGGTGGAATTTTATTATGATGCAGATTATGATTCAGGAGATCAGGGATTCCATGCAAGTTTGTAATAAGCTCCCAGCTGATTGCTGGTGCTGCTGTTCAATGATCCATAGTTTGAATAGTAAGAACAGTAAGCCTCCTTCTTCCTCCTCCTCCTCCTCTTAAAACTGATTAAAGATTGACCTGGGGAGGGCTGGAGGGAGACTAGTAAAGGACTTTCATATTTTAAACCTGAGAGCCTGGCCTGGCCTTTCAGCCAGTGTTTACAAAGCCCTTTCTCATGTCCCTTCCTCCTGCCTGAGTTCCTGGCTTTTCTGGAGCTCCCCTTGGCCCAGTTTGGTTTCCATAATATAAGAACCTCTGTCCTTCAGATGTGGGTGTGCATACAGTAAGACTGGATCTTTCCCCTTTCTCTTTGACTTACTGTAAATAGATAAGGCCAAAACTAGTGTTTAAAATAGAACTTTTAGAACTGGAGGAATTCTTAAATTATCTTTTCTAATCCCTCTAGTTTACTGAGGAGAAAACGGGCCCAGAAAAGTTTTGTAACATGTTCAAAATTAGTGGCAGAGCTGGAGTTAAAAGCCAGATGCCTGAAAGCCCAAGTTCTTCTCTCAAAGGGACTCTAAGGGACTCTAGCCCTATTTAGGGACTATGGGAGGATCAGTGTTGTTTTGGGGTCAGGTGTTAGGACAACAGGCCTTCTAGTAGTAGTGTGAGGGAATTGTACACAACATGGGACACTCCGGTGGATCTGCTGTAGCTCAGCAGCCATTCACTTATGCCAGGGTTCTCAACTGCAGCAGTATTGACATTTGGGGCCAAATAATTCTTTGTTACGAATTCTTTGCTTTCTTTAATTCTTTGTGAAACATCATAGGGTGTTTAGTGGCCTCCCAGCCTCTTCCTACTAGATTTCAGTAGCATCCCCTCCCCTGATGTTATAGCAATTAAAATCACTCTAGCCATTGTCAGATACCAGGGGAGAGGATAAAATTGCCTCTGATTTAGAACCTGTAGTTCAGGCAAAAAGTATTTTGGGGAAGAAGGTTGCTCTTGGGTACCTGTGCTGGGGTTTTTTTATGTGTGATTTGGTTTTTTTTTTTTGTTGTTGTTTTTAGTGTACTTCAGTCTCAGGGTTACAAAGAAAGCATATGGCCGATGAGGGGGCCCCAGCCTTCCTGGGCACTTACAGTTTTGTTTACAGTTAAGTGGGGAGACCCGAGCAGCCAGTGCATGGGACAGACAAATTGCCATCTTAATGGTCCTTCCAGGATGCAGAGCTGCAGGATGGACTCTGAAGAATGTGGTGCCAGCCCAGGGTACTTAATGAGGAGGTTTTGCTACCTGGGCTGGATTGCATGGCTAAGAATTGAGTAATTCTCATTAATATCTTTAGGTATTCTTACCTACTTACCTACTTCTGTGCAAGCTGCACTCTTTCATTCTGAAAAAACATTTCATCTGAATCAGGTACATTAACCAGCAGATATGTATGCTTGAAGGTAGGGGAACCTACTCAGGCCTGATGCTGGTAAGGCTAACTCATTCCTTAATGAGATTTACTTTTTACTTCTAACTTGATTTTTTTTTTTTTTTTTTTTTTTTTTTTGCTATGGGTGAATCCTTAGATAGACCTTTCTTATCTCTTTACCATTGTGTTCAGCAATATTGACATAAGACTACAAAAGAACTACAGACTGAAATGTTCTGAATATATAGATACAAAAAACATGGTTAAGTGCCCCTCTGTGTGAACCTAAGAAAGGGTCCTTTACCTCTTTTTATTCTTCACAGGATACCCTCTCCATCTTATGCTCAACACAGGCCTCCATGACAAATGTTACTTCAGAGCACAAAAAGCAGTAGTGATGGGAGCTTCATAGTTCTTGTCAATTTTTCCTTAACCAGTGCCAGACTGTCCCCTTTCCCCAAGACTTCCAACATGATGCTCCATTGCCTCCTGGGTTGCATTGTTTCTAATAATAAGCCCACTGTAACCCTTTGGTCTTTTGAATACAGTATGTCTCTCCTTCCCCCCACCTATTGTGGGTGCTTTTAACATTTTCTCTATCACCCGTTTTCAGCATTTTGACTACGGTGTGCCTTGTGCTCTCTTTTTGTCCTTCTTGGGGTTTGATGAGCTCTTGAATCTGTGGGTTTATAGTTTTCATCAAATTCGGAAGATTTTCTGCCATTATTTCTTGAAAAATTTTTTTGTGTCTACCTACTCCACCCCCAGTACACACACACATACACATACAAACACATTATGTGTATATATAACATATATACGTATATGTAAGGCGCTTGATATTGTCCCACTGCTGACTGATGTTCTGTGTATATCCTTTTGGATAGTTTTTGCTGTGTTTTCAAGTTCATGAATTTTTTCTTCTACAGTGTCTAATCTGTTAATCCTATCATATATATTTTCCCTTAAGATACTTGTATTTTTCCTTTTAGAAATTCAGTTTGGGTCTTTACTATCTCTTCATTTCTTTCCTCATCATGCTCATGCCTTCCTCTTCTCTCTTGAACACATGGAGTATATTTATAATAGAGATTTTAACATCCTTGTCCAGTAATTCTGTCACTGGGTCAGTTTTATTCCTGTTTCTATTGTTTCATTATTCTTCTAGTTATGATCATATTTTTCTTCCTATTTGCATTCCTGTTATTTTTTTTATTCGAACCTAGATATAGTGAGTTTTATTTTTCTGGGTGCTAGAACTTTTTGTATTCCTTTCCATACTTTTGGGCTTTGTTGTCAGAAGCAGTTCAGTTACTTGGAATTTGTTTGATTCTTTGTTTTCAGGGCTTGTTTTCTTGCTTTGTTAGGGGAGGGCCAGAACAGCCTGTAGTCTAGGGTGGGGATGGTCCCACTACTAAGGCCAAAGCCTTCTGAAGATTGCATCTGATGCCCTGTGTATTAGGAGATTTTTCCACTTTGGCCAGTGGGAACATAAATATTTCTGGCTCTGTGTGAACTCTGGGGGTTATGCCATCTACTTCTTTCCTTTCATTCTTGCCCCATCATTGCTAATTTCCTCACACATATGCACAGATGAGTACTCAGCTAAAGGCTCAAGGGGATCTCTACAGATCGCTGTTTTTTTTTTTCTCTTTGTGCCTTCTTTTCAGTTTTTTTGCTCTGTAAAGCTAGCCACGTTGGTGTCCTCAAATTCCCAACTCTTTTTATCAGACGCAGTGAGATTGTTTAACTCTTTCAGATTTCTCCTCTCTACTCTGTGTCCTGGTGGTAGGGCACTAGTAGGGTTCAGTGCATTTCTTTCCTTTTAGTCAAGGATCACTGCCCTCTGCTGCCTGTTGTTGAATGTCTGAAAACTATTATTTAATATATTATATCTGGCTTTCTAGTTCTTTAAGGAGAGAGAATAAATCTAGTCCCTGTTACTCCACCATGACTGGAGGCAGAAGTCCCTCAGATTGTCAACCTCAGACCAGTTTTTAACCTTGGATGTCTTTTTCCTCCTGTGTTCACTTGTCAAAAAATGGATCCATTGAGACAGATTTTGAGAATTCAGCCAGATTCAGGTCATGTCAATTTGCCACACAGTTACTGGACTCCTGTGTCCCAAAAAAATAGCATTGTTCAGTATCATGCTATATGTGGTACATTCTGTAATTTTACCTGTATTGTAATGCTACACTTCCTCCAGAAGGCTGGGTGTGTGCTTCCAGGTGTTATCCTAACATGAACATGCACATAGGCACACACTTTGAGTCTCCTCCTTGCACCTCCTGACCATGTTCCCATTTAACCTGGGCAGCTGACTGAACTGATAGGCACAGTGGATGAACAAAGAGCAGGGGCCCAGCTGTCTGAGCATGAGTTAGGCCCAGATAGCCTTCTGTGGGGAAGGCAAGAGCATTAACTCTCCATGTGCAGTGCCCTTCCACTTTACCTAATCAGACTTTTCTGGATACTGTAGTACACTCTTCAGAAACATGTGAATCATGGACTCTTTGGAATTCTACGAAACAGGTATTGTTACCTCCATGGTGTATGTGACAAAACAGAGGCTTACAGCAGTTAGAGCAGTATACCTGGCATCTGTAGGAACCCAGAGGCAGAATCAGGATTTGAAGTCCTTTTTGTGTAACTCTAAAACCCACAATGAATGATCCAGAAAGTTACAGTTTTATTTCCCTCTTCTGGGATCCAGCTTAATATGTTTTGTCTTCAGCATTTTGGCTATATATCACCCATGTGTTTTCACTTTCTACCTCATATTTTGGTTATTTCTATATATGTCTTATCTCCCCCAGTAGACTGTAATCTCTTGTAGGGCATATGCTTTTCTCCACCTTTGTACCTTTCATGGAATCTAGAATATGTAGGTGCCAATGTAAGTGTTGAATGAAGCCAGTAAGTTCTTTAAGAAAGATATTTTTGAGGAATGAGTCCAGATGCCTTGTCTGGAGGGAAATACCAGATTTCCTCATTAATTTATGGTCTTTCTTTCTCATCTGCTGTGTTTATCATACTCCCTCTTAACATCTTCCAGGATGTATTCTGGACTTTATGAAGTTCTTCATTTGTTATCTCTCCCTGAACTTTGACTAATTTGAGGTTACTTTTAGAGTGTGTGTTCAGAGATTTAAGGGAATATCTGTTGTGAATTACATTCCTTTCTTCTCAGGTCCTGATTTAGAGACCCACAGCTGGAGAACCAGAAGTGTGATTGGAGCTAGAACTGGAGCTTGTAGGCCTTGGTAGAAGGTATAGGTGGAGGCAAGGGTGTGGGACTAATCAAAGGGGAAGGAACAATAGGCAAGTTCCTATTTCTTATTTTTTGCTTGGGGCCTCACAGTCCAACCTTGATGGCTTACAGGAAGTTTGGGTAATTTGCAAGGAAGAGGACAGGAAGAGTCATGGTTTGGTTATAGATTCACAGGCTTCTTGGAATTTACGCAAGATGGAGGAGAGCACTTGGCGCCAGAAGATGGTGTCTTGTTTGGCTTAAGTGCATACCTGATTTCACCTATTGCTGTTAAGCTTCAGGAGATGGAGGTAAAGAAATACTTCTAGAATTCTGAGCCTGAACCAGAACCTCAGAGGAAAATACTCAGGTAGATATTTGAGTAGAAAGGAGGAAAATGGCTGGAAGAGGGACCATATTTATGGAGAATCTTAAGGCCTGAGAGACACAGGAAAGGTCACTTCTGGCCCTGCTACTAGGCTGACCATTTCTTCTCACTCACGAATCTTACAGATGTAACAGTTTTGGGGTAGGGGTGATGGGATGGAGCGGCTTTTTTGTTGCTGTTGAACACTAAGGAAGCAGGCAGCTCTTTGATACTCATCCCCATCTTCTCCCTAGCTTTGGCCAACCACAGCATGTGGGAGTGTCAGTTCAGAGCGACTCTCCAAGCTCTCTGGGCAGTTTAGGAATCTTAACTAAAATCCTTGGGTTAACTGAGCAGGTGCAGCTTATAAGATACAAATGCTTTCTAGCCACCCTCTAGTCTTTCTTCTCCCTTCTTTTCCAATCCCTTGCCCCCAATAGTTTTGGCCTTTATGGTAGCCACTTTCTCACTTTGAATTCGTGTTAAAAGATCAGTATGATCTACCCTCACCACTCAGATGAAACTGCCCTTGATAGGTCATTAATGTTCTTATGACCAGAGCAGTCTTCATTGTACTGGACTTTCACTGTCAACTCCCCCTACATTCACCTTCACTGTCTCTGTCCGTCCCTCAACATCTTTGATGCACAAGGCCTGGTTTCCTTGTACTTTTTGGAGTGTCTTTCATAGGCTCGCCTTCCTTGACATGCTCCTTTAAAAAGTTATTGCTCTTCCCAGGATTCTGTCCTTGACTTTCTTCTCTTCCCACTCTAACTCTCTTAGGTGAGTCCATCTATAGTACACTGTTTCAGCCATTGCTTATAGGCTGCAAACTCCAAGCTCAAAGTGCTCTGCAGAACTTCATACTCATTTCTTATTTCGGGCCATGCTAATCTTCTCTGGATTGTTCTAATTTTAATATATGTGCTGCCAAAGCGAGCACCATACTTATTTCTGATTTGCCTGTTAGACCTTTCTACCTGAATATCCTTCAAGTATACGTCCCAAGAATAACCTGAACTCATTTGATTACATTCTTCAATAAAATCTGCTGGTCCACCTGGGTTCTTTCTCCTTTGGTAGCTTTCACCATTTACGCTATCACTTAGGCCAAAAACCTCGGCACCACCCACTATTGTTTTGACTCATTCCATCCTATTAGTTTTTGGCATCTTCTGCAGCATTTGGCACATCATGGACATCAAATGAATAAATAAGAGGAAAAGTTTATTAATTTCATCTGAATTTAATTATAGTTTAGCTAGCACTGTGGCTTTGATAAAGTAGAATAGCTATGGTTTCACTGTAACTTTAGGGAAGGGCATTTGACTTTTGGCAACATTCATATTATATTAAGGAGAAGGCACTTTTTTATTTAAAACAGGAACACTTTGTGGAGGGATTGGTCATTATTAGAAATGAATGGATTGGGGGCTTCTGGGTAGCTCAGTTGGTTGGGTGTCTGCCTTCTAACTGCCAGGGTCCTGGGATCAAATTCCGAGTTGGGCTCCTTGCTCAGTGGGGAGCCTGCTCCTCCCTCTGCCTGCTGCTCCCCCTGCTTGTGCTCACTCTCTGTCAAATAAATAAATAAAATCTTTTTTTTTTTTAAGATTTTATTTATTTTATTTGACAGACAGAGATCACAAGCAGGCAGAGGCAGGCAGAGAGAGAGGAAGGGAAAGCGGGCTCCATGCTGAGCAGAGAGCCCGATGTGGGGCTCAATCCCAGGGCCCTGGGATCATGACCTGAGCCGAAGGCAGAGGCCCTAACCCACTGAGCCACCCAGGCACCCCTAAATAAATAAAATCTTAAAAAAGAAATGAATGGATTGGATTGACCACTGTGCTATCTTTCAGGGCTGGTCTAAGGAGCTGCTGACAGTTATAGAGAGGTGGGTGAAGTCAGATTGTACTGGCCCAGAGGGCCTTGTCCTTGGTGTTCATGGGAGTAGAGGCAGTGTGTCAAGGGTGAACTTGCCACATGCTGTGGGTTTAATGCAGGAATAGGGAAGACGTTTCCATTGGGGTGGGTAGTGTGCCTTTTATTCACTGATGGATTTCGTAGTTGTATCCTCATATTTGTAAATGCTGAGAGGAGGTGTTTGTAACTGTCATGTTTTGCCAAGTTTATTTTCCTTCCTTTCTATTTAGCCCCTTAAAAAAAAGGAGATGGTGACTTAAAATCATAGGATTTTGGAGCCAGAGAAGCTCTTCAGGTAGTAGTCTTCTAGCTCAACCCTTACATATTCAGAAAATAATGATAATACTAGGGATAGGTGGTACTAGTTCGAATACATACCATGTTCGATGACTCATTAAGTGCCAGGTGTTATGTTAAATGCTTTATATGTGTTTCCTGGTATAATACTTACCCATGAGGTATCTTTTATTAGTGCTATTTTAAAGATAAAGAAATTGAGGTCCAGAACGATTGGATAACCGCATTGGAGTTAGGTTTGCTGAAACAGCTATTGTGCAGAAAGATGAATTGTCTTGCTTGCTCAAGGTCAAGTTTTCCAGTTAGAGGCAGAATATGAGTAGAATCCAGATCTCCTGACCCTGAACTCAGCATATATTTTTGTTTTGAGCTGAGAATTCATTCTTTGTGGTCATTTGTGTCTCATTTCTTGCTCAGTCCCTTTTAATTTTAGTGAAATTGAATGAAGTAGAGGAAAGGGTGGTTTAGAGTTGGGGTTTTGGGTGAGTTTTTTAAAGTTTATTTTTAAATAGGCAACCTTCCCAGACTGACTGGGAATGTAGCAGAAGGCCTGAGAACCAGGAAGTGACACAGACCTGTTTATACCATCCCATTTGGGGGCTTTTGGGAAGCCATCCACAGAGATGGTAAAAAGTAAACATAAGTGCATCAGCCAGTTCTCTTGGGTTTGCTATTTTTGACCTGGAGGAGGTGTTTCCTGCATAGCTCTGAGTACTTTGGAAACCAAAACCTAGCACCTAAACATCTTGATTGAAGGTATATAGATAGATATTTATTTCTTGTTACCAGACACAGCATTCAGTGGTGCCTCGCAGACAAAATTACCACTTTTTTTTTCTTTCTCTCTGCCATCCTTTTGGTGAATTGCTTTTCTCCATTTCTTTTTCTTTCTTTGTAATTAGCACTATGCATGCAAATCTATCCTGAGAGCCCACTAGGTCTGTGCATGATTTTGAAGGTCCAGTTCAACATTTCTCTTTCACTTCCCGCTAATCCCACTCAGAAGTCTTTGTTCCCGTCTCCTCTACATTCTCAGAGCACTGAAAAACAAAAACAACTCTTTTGTTGTACCCTCCTAACACTTTCACAGTGTTATATGGATAAACATATAATTCCTCTCACGTAGGTTGTGAATTCCTTGAGAATAAGGAATTCATGTCTGTGCTGAACTTCATCTCCGTGATCACCCAAGCCTTGCACTGAAGACAGTCAGTAAATATTTGCTGAACTGCAGCGTAGTCACTGCAAACACAGAGCCCTAAAAAGTCAGATTTAGCAAATCAGCTTCCCAGACTTTATTTGCCCAGTGGGTATTGAAGCCTGCTCAGCTCAGCTCTGATGGGAACCAAGCAGAGGGATGTGATGACACGTAGATATATCTCTCGGGTCTAGGAACCAATTACAGCCCCTTCTGCCTAGCACGTATTGCTACCTGGCCAAAACTTCAGGATTTATGCCCTTTTCCTCTCCTGTTTTATGTCTGCTGCAACTTCGCTTTCTTGCATTTCCTACACAAATTATGTCTTTTGGGTTTATCTCTTTTCCCCCTTCAGTGAACAAGTAAATGTTGAGCACTTTGAGGTGTAGAAAGAGGCAGAGTTGGTGGTCTCTGCCAGAATTTACTACCTGCAGTAAATGCAGCATACAGCAGTTAAGTAACCGTGAGCAGGCCCTAGGGAGGGACATGATTGGTTGCCCCATTCATGGTCCAGGGAGTAATGCTTTGGGTTCAGAAGGGCCTTCTGTGCTTATGGGCTGAATTGATGAGTTTTCTCAGAAGAGAAGTGGCTAAACTTGACCTTGTATTTGGAAAAAAAAGATCAGGAAGCCCTTTGCAGTAGGAGAGCAGGAGAAGAATAGACTTTGGTCCCTTGGATTTCATTTATCTGTAAAAGGGGGTAATGACACCTATTTAATGAGGTAATAAGTGTGTGTGTGTGTGTGTGTGTGTGTGTACACACATATATGTATCAAACATGTAAGCTGTGTGCCTCATCCTTTCCTACAACATGTTCAGACTAGAAAACCTCCTAGGTCTCTTTGAATACAAATATTGCCTTAGTATAGTCAACATAATTATAATTTGGGGGGAGGGAATGTGAAGTTCCTTTAAAAAATACATTTTTAGAATGTCATAGGGAGAACCTTGGATGTTTACTTATTTGACCTATTGGCTGTTTTTTCATTTAAACTGTGTTTTGAGCCTCGGCTCAGGGCATATGTTTCTAGCCCAGCTGAAACAGTGCCCTTCAGGAATCCAGTGGGTGCTCAATTACAGCCTTTTAGAGCAGGAAAGGGCCTTAGTCAACATTGATTTGAGTACCCATTGCCCCATACACCATCCTGCGTCCTTCATGTTTATCTCATTTCCACCTCACGACAACCCAATGAAGAGTGGGTATTGTGTGTCCAGTTTATAGATGGGAACTGAAAATAATTTACCCTAGACTACCCAGCTCATACTATCCAAGCAGAGCAGAGATTCTGGCCCAGTCTGCTAGAATCTTTTCACGATCCCAGCCTCCCTTAGGAACAATTGGTTGAACTGTTTCATTTTACTGATGAGGAAACAGAGGCCCAGGAAGGCAGTGTGATTTGTCTCAGCCCATCAGTCATTGGTGAAGCTGGGACTTAGGGAAGAAGTGGTTTCCTGCCTTCAGGGTCGGAAATTTATGGCCTGAGCCAAGTTCCTGCTCACAGCCACTCTGCCTTCATTCTCCTTTTTTTCTGTCCTGTCTTGAGTCTGTGTTGTTTTGTTCTCTTCTGTCCTCTCTTGTGTGTTTTCTCTTTCCTTCTGGGCCTACAGCTCTGCAGTGATCTGTGTGGTGTGCGCATGCGCATGCACAGAGGCAAGGGTTTTTTGTTAGATGTTTATTATTTTTGGAAAGCACTTTAGGAACACTGTGTACGGATGGCCTATACAAATGGTGCTGATGGATTGATTAAGCTCTAAATGGGAAAGTGGAGTTCCCTGAGTTTGCTGCAGTGCAGAGGGAGATGGATGCTGAGATGGGTCTTGGGAGAAGAAGGGGTAGAGGACTGCTCATGCAGAACAAAGAGGATGGGTTTAACATTTCTTCCTTCCAGTTAGAACTTTTGTTGACTTGTGTTTTCAGAGGAAATATTTCTGGGCCCCTCCTATTCCCTAGAAGACATTCCAGATTCCTTAGAACTGAAAGGGCATTTGGGGATCATCCAGGCCCACCCCTTGAGGACCAGGAAGAATAATTGACTTGCCTGAAGCCAGTCCACTGTTGATTGGTGGAGCTGGGACTTAGAGCTGTCTTGTGCATTTAGGTCCATGCTGCAGTCATCCTGCTGTTAGGTTCTAGAAGAGATATTGGAGACTTAGAAGCTTAGGTGTGGGGCTGGGGTAGTGTCTCTGCTGCAGTCCCTGCTGTCTGAAGCTTGAGGACTATGGTAGGGGTAAAGTGTGACAACGGGAGGATGTGGGGAGCAGTTCTGGGGAAACCAGACAAAGATACAAAGAATATCAAAGCAATTAAAAAAAAATAAATACTCTTAACACCTGCCCTACTCTGACTTAGGTGGCTTATGAGGAAAGCTGAAGGTTATTTTGGGATTTTTAGGAGCTGAATTTTAACAAGAATTTGACTTTTTCTTTTGGGCTTTGGACCTGGAGATAAAAAGAAAATGGATAAGGCGTCATTCTGGCTGTTGAGGATCTCCAAGTCCAGTAGAACACTTTGTGCCTGTTGAAGCCCTCGCATGTTAGTGGTACAAAAGAAAGGGGAAGATACAGAGGAAGGAGTCACAAGGGGAGAAAAAAGGAAACTGAAGATGTCTAGAAGTAACTTCATTTTTTCATTTTGGAGGGAAGAGTAGGAGGCATTAAGATCTGATTAACGTTTAGATATCTTTTGCTGCTTTGGCCAAGCTGTTTCAGAGTGAGTAGGAGGGAAGTGGAGGAGACATGGAAGGGAAGAAAGGGAGCAGTAAGGGAGACCTTCCTGGCATGTTAGCCACTTCTCTTATCATACCCTCTGGGAGACTTATCACATCCTCACAGAGTTAAGACTTCTTATCTTTACATTCTGAAAGGTAATTAACTGGTTAAATTCTGGTCACATTTCACAAACTGTTCTTTGTCTTCTCCTATCACATGGCAGCATTGGGGTTGGTGAAGATGACTAATCAAAGGAACAGACTTTCTTGTTCTAGATTCTCTACTACTACCATCCCCTTTCTGGACTAGGTCTGAAGCAAGAAAAGGACTTATGTTGGTTTTACCCATCCAGTTCCTTCTCTTAACTAACAGAGAGATGGGTCATTGTTTAGGAAATAATCTGTCCTGAAAATTACATGTAGACTGAGGCTGATCTCACAGAACTGGAGAGAAACCTACTTTGTACCTGGGAGCCGAGTTTGACAGAGTCAGGACTCTTGCCCCCGCAGAGGAGAGCTCAGTAGAATGCTACATGACCCTGTTTCTCCAGCAGGACCGAGGCAGCCAGGCACGTGGGCTGAGGAGATCTGGGCCCTGAGCTGTCTCAGGGGCAGGGTGCCCTAGGTGTTTCATAGCTGGCCCCACCTGCTGCTGCTGCTACCCTAAGCTATGAGCCATTTTTGAAGGTGACTCCCAGTGATGAGGGAGCAGGAGGCTGGCTGAGGACAAAGCAAGAGCTGGCGCCTTGCACCCCCCCCTTCATCCGCTCCCCTCCATATGGACTTCATCACCAGGATACCTTTAATCTTTTCAGGCTCTTTGGTTAACCTGGAAGCATCTGTGGCAACAATAAGCAAGCAAACCATTTGGACTTTGGGCTTGTGTTACAGGTTGTCCTTTACTCCAGAAGCGTGTCATGTTTGCATCATCATTTTTTATGGGCAGATAAAGAATGCCCATAGATAGGTCTCTGCTGTCTTGGCTCCTAGGCCAAACTGTATATAGAAGGACCCGAGTTTTGCCAGTTTATAGAGCTTTCCTTTGTATTTTGTCCTTTTTGAACCTCACTACAGAGTAGGGAGATAGTTAAAGCAAGCAACAACCCCATTTTATAGACAAGGGTATAGAGGCAGAGGTGAGGTAAGTGGCTTCCCCAAAATCAGAGCCATGGGGCCTCATAGAGGATTGTTCTGAAAGGAAATGACTGTTCATGACGTTTAGCAGAGCACAGTCACCCAGCTTTTAATGTTCCGAGTTCACAGAGGTGTGAGAGACCAGATGCTGACCTTGAGGGCCAGACATTCTAGCTCATGGAGACTCTCTTTACCACATGCTATTGGGGCAGCAGCACCAGTCCCAAGGAAGAATATCAGGATGAATCTAGATTTTCCATGACTCCTCCTGACCCCATATTTTAGAGGGGGAGGCAGGCAGAGTTGTATTAAATGCAGAGAAGCTCGGATGTTGTGGTGAATTCTCTGGCTGAGAGAGACCTTCAAGCCTTTTTTAGATATGGAAATGGAAGCCAGGGAGCCTTTGTGATCAGCCAGCTGTTTGGTGGCAGAGAGGGGACTGACTTGCAGCCCTGGACCCTTTCCCCATTGTACCTCTAAGTTTAAATGTTCCATGCCTTGTGAGGATGGATGAGTGCCAACTTTGAACATGAGGCCAGGCTCCTCTTTAATCATAATTTTTCCCCAAAATTTTTTGTGGTAAAATACACATAAAATGAAATCGATCGTCTTAACCAGTTTTAAGTGTGCAGTTCAGTGGCATTAAGTGCATTCACACTATTGTACAGCTGTCACCTCCATCCGTCCATCTCCAGAGCTCTTCTGGCAAATTTGAAACTCTGTACTTACTAAACACTAACTGTTGTTTCTTCCCCCAGCCCCTGCCAACCAGCATCTACTTTCTGTCTGGAGAAGAAAGGTACCAAAGGAATACTCAAGTGAGATAGATTCTTCTCCTTCCCCTCCTCCTCCAAGTTTTTGTCTGTGTGTTTCTCTAGGGGTAATGAATAGTTAATTTGTTCTGAAGTGTTTTTCTTTTCACTTAATCTAAAGTCACAATTCAAGGATAGGTTTTATTTTTTAAATTCTGTGTTCAGAGCAGATCCCTTCTTAAAATGAAGAGATGTACATAGGTAACCCTTTCTCTACAATAACTGGGTTCTCCCATTCTGAGCAATACCTGGGGTTGTAGGTCTTCCCTTTTCTCTGTGTTACTTCTGAAGCACTAACTCTTGGCCTGGCCTTGCATGTAAACACTCCACTGACTACCCTCTGTTCATCTTTTTTTCTTTGTAGAGCTCCCATCGTCATTACCCCCATCTGTTCTTCCCTTAATCTGGTCTTAGGCTTCATGGTGGAATTGGTCCTTTGGCCCAGGTAGCTGCTTAAACAATAAGGGAGGAGTCCGTTGTTTCTTTAAAACAGAACAGGAGTTCATCTGTATGCATTTTCTTCCCAGTACTAAATGGGCTCCTCCCCACAGTATTCGTGAATTTGGCAAGCATTTGTTTCCTGCCTGTCAGGTGCCAGGCCCTGTTGCCCTCTCTTTTCCTAAGTACCCTGTTGAGTCTGATGAGGCGAAACAGATAAACATGTAGATATATTAACCTATTAGAGGTATAGTCATAGCAGGGTGCTCAGGATACTTGGGATGTAAGGGGGTTAGTTCTACTGGAGGTGGGCATGGTAGGAAGTGTCAGAACTCCCCCAGGAGATGCCCCCTTGTGCTGAGCCCTGGAAGTGACTGTATTCCTGGCAGGAGGGGTAGTCAGTTTTATTTGAATGTCAAGTTTGTTGAGGGAGGAGACAGGCGGTGTGCAAGAAGACCTTGCTACTTTAATTTTATTTTACATTTTTACCCATATGAATATGTAATACATGTACACGGTACACGGCTCAAGGAGATTAAAGGGGAATATGTACAGTGAAAAATGAGTTCTTTTCCTGTTAATCACTCATTTCTCCTCCCCGAAGGCAGTCGTTAGCTACCAATTTTTTATGCATCATTCCAGAGAGAGATTTTCCAGGCATGCATGTGTGTATATGTGTATCCCCTTTAAAAATACATGCATACTCACAAGTGGTTTTTTTCACGTGCTAATTTTGGAAGTGATTCCATATATGAGTACAGACTGACCTGCCTAGTTCTTTTCAAACCAGTGCATAGTATTCCATTACATGTGTGTATGACAACTTGTTAAACTCGTTTCACTTCAATCTTTTGCCGGTACAAAGGATGCAGTGATTATCTTACATCTACATCATTGCTCATGTGATTTTTGAGGACAGGTTCTAAAAGTAGAACTGATAGGTTAGAGAATATATGCATTTTGGGGACAGATGTCAAATTGCCCTCAAAAGAGCTCCACGTTAATTATAAAATACTAAATTTAAGATCCTTTACCACTTGGTGCCCCCTACACCCGACTCCAAAATCCTTGCCAGAGTATCTTCCTAAATGAATTTGGTCTTATAAATTCTCTGTTTATAATCCTGTAAGTGCTACATAGTTTTCATGGTAAAGTTTAAATTTCTTAGCCTAGCCCTTAACTCTGCCTCTGCCAAGAGTACTGTGCTCTCATTGTTCTGTTCCACTTGTATTTGGTACTTTTTTTCTCCTTTTTCACTAACACTAGCAGTCAGCATCATTTCTTCCGGGTAATCTTTCTTGATTGCCTTCACTTGTGCACAGAACATCTAAGCACCACTCTGATCCGGTGCCATCCATTCACTACAGAAGTATTTGTGCACGTGCTGTGATGGGGCACAACCAGGTATTATTATTCTCAGTGATCTGTGGGCTGTTGCCTTGGGGAATGATGACTACTTGGTAGAGCTTCCTGCTGTCAATGAACCAAAATTGGCAGCACCAAAGGGCCTTTTGCTAACTGGCCATATTCTTCAACCTCTTCTGATCTTGGTTGTGGCATCTGTCGAATGAAGAGGTGAAACCTTATGACCTCTAAGGTCTTATCAAGCTCAGTCCTTATTAATAATTACAACAGCAATAGCAGGCAGTGTTCACTGAGAACTTGCAAAGTGCCAGGGACTTGCCAAGTGTTTTGTCTGATAATCTTTACATCAAACCTATGAAGACCTATGGTTAGTATTCCCATTTTACAGATGAGGAAGCTGAGGCTAAGAGAATGATTTGGTCACATGGTCATAATAGAGTAAACAGATTTGAATTTTGGCATTCTAACTCCATTGTTCTTAGCCACCTAAATGTGTATACGTTCCACATATTTACATGTACACAGTTTTGTGTACTGATTTGGGTCACTTACTGACTCTACCCCCAGACTTCTTCAGGAACCATCCGTTTTTTACAGCTTTAAAGGCTCAAGTTGGAGCCTGTGTAAAAGCTGTGGAGAGAAGACTGCTACATTCACAGCTATTTGGTGGTAGTGAGTAAAGTTAGCTCTGTTTTTGAACCCCTGGCTCATGCTCATTGAAGACTTTCATAGCTGCTTTTCCTTCATACTGAGACAACTCATGCTGCTGTTTGGAATAACTCTCTTTAGCAGGGGATGTAGGCGTCAGTCAAGGCTTCAGACATAGATAGAAGGCAGGGCTGGTTAATATCCCTGGCAGAATCTCAGGGGTATCCTTTATTAGGGTTGTAGATGGCCGGCTCCCTTATCTATTTACATGAAACCTTATTAATGGAGAAGGAGATATGTGTATGGAATTTAAAAAGGGAGTGTAATCTTATTTGGAATACCTGTTATAAACAAGGATAAATGAAATCAGATGAGTTAACTAAAATATAATAGGCCTGTATCAACTCTTCAGCTTCTCTGAAGGCAGGTAGAAAAGTAATCCCTGAAATTCTTGACCCCTGATTTTTTTTTTTTTTTAAAGACTGGTTCCTAGTTGTCTTAAGTCATAGTCTGAACGGGGTGGAGAGGGGCAGTTAACAATTACAGACCGTCGGGGTGCCTGGGTGGCTCAGTGGGTTAAAGCCTCTGCCTTCAGCTCGGGTCATGATCCCAGAGACCTGGGATCGAGCCCCGCATTGGGCTCTCTGCTCCGCAGGGAGCCTGCATCTCCCTCTCTCTCTGCTTGCCTCTCTGCCTACTTGTGATCTCTGTTTGTCAAATAAGTAAATAAAATCTTTAAAAAAAACCCAACCAAACAAAAAACAATTACAGACTGTCCTCCCTCTAGAGATGGTCCTCCCTCTAGTTGTTGTCAGGTGCAATCAACAAGTGTGGCCTCTGGGGTCACAGGTGTGTTGGGTGAGCCTGGATTAATTGGTCCATTTTTGAGAGTCATGGCTGTGGAGTCAGTGTCAGATCCTCAGGGGCTCATCCAGCCTCTGGCAGTTGAACAAGCCTGGCCAGGGCTCTTGGCTTCCACTGCTGCATTCCTTCTCTAGGCGGTGTATTTCTCCCTTTAAGACACGTGTTCTCTATTTTTTTTTTTTTTTTCCTTTTGGTTGGTTGAACTTGCTATGAGTCCAGGTGGCAAAGGCAAAGCCTGACTCAGGGGTGTAGCACTATGTCAACAGCCGCCTCTCCCCTCCTCTCTGCTGGAGGCTGGGAGGTGGTGGGGCAGAGCCGGGGCAGTTTCTGAAAGCTCTGCTGTGCCCGACAGATCTTCAGATGAGCCTGTGCTTGTGTCCTTGTCCTGTTGCAAGGATCTGACTCCTGGCTGTGGACGCTCGTGGCACTCTGCTGCAGGCCTCAGCATTTCCCCCAGATACAAGTTGAAAAGCCACTTAGGCGGCTGTCCTTTCTTGGCAGCAGGAATTCATTTACTAGAATTCTTGAACTTTGTGACTATAGCTTCCTTATCAAAGTGTCTACGTACAACAAACTTAAGGCTGAAGCTTTCACTTATGTCTTTGTTTTGTTTTTTTTTATAGGTAAATCTACCCGTGGCTGACTTTAGAATTCTTACTTCTGGCTTTAAAAATTTTTTTTTTAAATACCTTGGACGGATAAAAGATGTGCCATGGCAGGATAGCACCAAAGAGCACTGCAGCGTTGGCCGTGGCCTCCGTGGGACATGGAGTGTTCCTTCCGCTGGTGATCCTTAGTACCCTCCTTGGAGAGAGCCTTGCCTCAGGTGGGTTTGGGCCTGCCTTTCTGTGGGGGAGGGAAAAGGCTCATACCTTTCTTTCTCCTGAAGCTGGGATAGGGGACTCTCCACCTAGAGGCCAGTTGCAGGGAGTCTTTTGTGCTGTGGTAAAGCAGGGGGCCAGTCAAGGGGAGTGGCAGTAAGGGGCCTCCTGAGCCAGCTGAAGGGAGGGGTGTGTAGGAACGTCCAGGGGATGTTGTTATGGGCTCTCTCCCTACAGCTGGAGTCACCAGGGAGGATGGAGCTGTAGCCTTCAGAGCATGATAGGCAGCAGGTTTGGGAATCAGACTGCTGGTGTTCTGAGTCCAGTGCTGCTGTTGCTGGCTCTGGGATTTGAGCAGATCTCACTTCTCTAAGCCTCAGTTTCCTCAGCGACAGAATGGGGTGATACTAGTCCCTACCTGGGGACTAGTCTAACACAATTGGTGCTTCATGATTGTTAGTTCATTATTGTTTGTTTCTTGTCTCTTTATGTTTTCTCTCAGAATAAGTAGAGTTGAGGTCTTGTAATTTAGTGAAACCAGGACCTGGTCACTGACACTCTAAACTTCGTGATCTCAGACATGCCATTTCGCCATTCCTTGGCTCAGTTTCTCCATTTATGAAACGAAGGAGTTGACCTAGGTACCTTTAAGGTCATATTCAGTTCCCTCCTTCTGTATTTTCATGATTCTGAGGACTTTCTGATTGAATCTGGTGAGGTGTAGGGGTCCTAGCAGCAGCTGAAAATGCAGCAGTGAGCCTTTTTGAGTTTGTATGATCCTTATTGCCTTCCACAGTGCTCTGAAGACCTTTCCAGCTTCTATTCATGTGGTCCTCTACACCCGGCGTTCTTCTAGGAAAGGGCGTATTTGGGTTTGTACCATAGGCCTCTGGGTGATGCTAGAGAACCTCCATAGAGCCTCTGTATTTGCAAGCACCAGTAGGGGTCTCAACTGATGATGATTTTTTTAAAAAAATATTTTATTAATTTATTTGACAGATCACAAGTAGGCATGGAGGCAGGCAGAGAGAGAGAGTAAGGGAAACAGGTTCCCCGCTGAGCAGAGAGCACAATTTGGGGCTTGATCCCAGGAACCAAGGCTCATGACCAGAGCGGAAGGCAGAGGCCTAACCCACTGAGACACCCAGGTGCCCCTGATGATGATTTTTTAAAAAGATTCTATGTATTTATTTACTAGAGAGAGCATGCATGCACACAAGTTGGGGAGGAACAGAGGGACAGTGACAAACATACTGTGCTGAGTGGGGAGCCCAATGTGGGACCTGATCCCACGACTCTGAGATCACGATCCAAGCTGAAATCAAGAGTTGGACGCCCAACCGACTGAGCTGCATGCACCCCTCAACTAATTATGATAGTAATGTGGCCCCTACCAGACTTCATTAGATATATACAGATGGTAGTTTTCTTTGGACAGCGTTCCGTAGAGAGGGATCTTAGTTAGATTCTGGAAGGGGACTTCAGAAGGATAGGGGCAGTGTGGTATAGTGCAGTGTATAGAGTCCCCATAGCTCAGTGCTCTCTCTCATTCTCTGTCATCTCCCACCACCCACTTACCCAACACATACAGATAATGGTGCAGTCTCATCTACGATTTTTCTTTTGAGCTGCTGGGAGAAATAGTGATGCGTCTCTTGTTGCACTGTAGCCTTCACCACCACCCACGTACTGATCTTCTCGTCCATTGCCTTCTCTTCACCCTGCTCTGACACTTAATTTAAACCTTTGCCATAAAGCCTAAGATCTCTCTGGTTGTGAGGAGCTCTTATTTAGCACAGTCAAGGAAGCCGCTAATGATTGGGACCCCACAGTCTGGGCATTGTGGCTATATGAAGTTCCAGAGGAAAAAGTGGCCAGGATCCACCAACATACAGCCAGGTGAAGCAGGGCTTATGTTCCCAGGGCTTGCAGCCCAAGCCAGAGACGCTCTCTAGAAGTGGTAGTCACAGAGCCACAGGATATGAAGACCCTGTCTTGTTCACCACTGTATGTCTAGAGTAGAAGTTGGCAAGCTATGGTCCCTGGACCAAGTCCTCTATGCTGCTTTTGTATGGCCTGTGAGCCAAGAATGGTTTTATATTTTTAAATGATCGGGAAAAAATCAAAATATTATTTCATGTATATATAAAAATTGTAAGTTCACATTTCAGTGTCCATAAATAAAGTTTTATTGGAACATAGCAATATTCATTCATAATATATTTTTTCTGTGTCTGTTTGTATTATAGTGGCAGTGTTGGGTAGTTGTGACATAAACTGTGTCACCCCCAAAACCTAAAGTATTTAGACTTTAAAACATTTAGCCCTTTATTGAAGAGATTTGCCGCCCTGCCCCTAGCCCAGAACAAATGGTGCTCAATAAGTATGTGCATAAGTGGAATGACTGTCGGAGCTAGGATTTTAGAGGTCATGTACTCACCTAGGGTCCTACGGCTAGGGTCCTACCGTCTTACTCAGGATCAGAACTTGGCTTAGTGCCTGGTATGCTACCAAGACCGTCTTCTTCCCAGGCTGCATTAGGGGAGCTGTCCCTTTGTGTGACCTGGCAATAGTAGGGTAGAATGTCTGCCTTTGGTTTCTGAAGTCTTTAGCCTCTTTAGCTTCATTAAGCCATTCCACCTACTGCCACCCTCTTTTTTATGGGCTCCACCCTTGCCTCCTCCCATTTCCCACCCCATTTTCCAACTACGCACACCTTCCCAACTTTCCATCCAAGGTCTGAATTCAATTATCAGGGACTGATGGTTTCAGACTGGCTGGATAAAGGGATTATTATTCTCCAATGTGGAAAAACGTATGTCTGTAGTGTGGGCTCAGAGCAGGATGGAAAAGTTGGCTCTGTAGTTTTTTCCCTCCCCCATCTGCACAGAATCCTCCCTCCCCTGCCACCCCACCCCCAGGTCTTTTCTGCTCCCCGTAAAATGTGTACTGGCACAGAGCAGGATGCAGGCAGGGGAAGGGGTGGCCCCATTACTTAGATCCAGTGTATCATGGCGCTGCCAGTGCGTTTCCTTTTCTGCAGTGGCTTCTTAGGGAGGAAGGCACCCACTCCTTGGCCTGAAACCCGAGCACACCTGTATGGCTGTGCCTGCCATAAGCAGCTTGCCAGATAGGCTTGACAAGAAACCTAGACTTTCAGATACTCTGAGGTCAAGGAAAGGCAGTTCAGTTCAGGAAAGGTCCCCTTTTCCTCTTGGTATGTATCTTACCAGCTCCTGTAGCTGCACCTGAACACCCACTCTGGAAGCATTTTAAAAGGAGGTGCTTGTAAATTACACAGTCTTTGTTACCCAGTAGGCTCTAGTAGACTTTGAATGTGCTTCTGTGAGAGTCCCACTGGACATAGGGAAGTGGGCATCCTGTAGGGGGGCAGTTCATCAGTGTGGTCTCTGGTTATAAAATACCACAGTCACCTTTAGTCTTGGTCATAATTGCTCAGGTGTAGAAAAGAATCATGTAGGACGGGCACTAGAGAATTCTGGTGCAGAGTTATGCCATGATCGAGGTTCAGTTTTCCATCTTGGTTTCCAGAGGCAGTAGGTCCAGCTTCCCCTTTGGTCATTCCTTAAACAGATAGAGAAGATTATTAGAAGTCTCCTTTTGGGGAGTGACAAAAGGAAGATTTTTTTTTTTAGATTTTTATTTATTTGACAGGGGGGGTGAGCAGGCTCCCCGCCAAGCAGACAGCCCAATGTGGGACTCGATCCCAGGACCCTGAGATCATGACCTGAGCTAAAGACAGAGGCTTAACCCACTGAGCCACCCAGGTGCCCCAAGGAAGCATATTTTATCTTCACACCTGGTTCACACTGTGTAGGCAGACCAGAATTAAAAAAAAAAAAAAAATACACACACACACACACACATATGTATATGTATATATATATTTTTTATATATATACATATGTATATATATGTATATATGTGTGTATGTATATATATGCAGAGTACCCAGCTTCCCTCTCTTCTTGGGCTAGAGAAGAATTAGGGTCCCGACTGTGTAGCAGCCTTTTTCAGATCTCACAACTCCTTCCCTTTACCTGTGATTTAAAAAAATATATTTTATATATTTATTTGAGAAAGAGCACGAGCAGCAGGGGGAAGGTCAGAGGGAGAGGGAGAAACAGAGTCTTTGCTGAGCAGGGAGCCCAGTGTGGGACTCAATCCCAGACTCTGGGTGGGATCACGACCTGAGCTGAAGGCAGATGCGTAACTGACTGAGCCCCCTAGGTGCCTTTACCTATGATTTCAAGAAACTTTATCTAAAAAAAAAGAAAGAAAAGAAGCATGTTTTATGACCTTAGGCAAATCATTTGATCTCTTTGTGTCTCCTTCAAAACAGAAACAAAATCCTTAAGGATGTGAGGTTGGTGTTGTGTAGCCTAATAAAAATGATTGGAGGATACTTGGCCTATAAAATGTGTGCTGTAATTCCCAAATAATGATAACAACAGAGTTGGTATGTGACCCGCTGTTGAGTCATGCTGGGCAGGAGATTTTTATGCAGATGACATTTTTTGCTGTCTTTAAAAAAACAAAACTAAAGATGCAAAGTCATTTTTTGTGTTCAGGGTAAGGAAGTGGGACTAGGTGTCTGACTTGACCAGTTGAGGAAGGACTGGTCTTTTTGAAACCCCTTTGCCTTCCGGAAAGGTCTAGTGTGATGGTCTCAACCCGCCTGCTCGCTGACTAATGTGAAAAGCTTTTGATTTTCATTCTCTCCCTTTCCTGAGGGGATTTACTGGAAAAAACTCTGTATTTTACTTGTTTCTGACTTTTAATTTTTTTAAGATTTTATTTTGAGAGAGAGAAGAGCGAGGAGGGGAGGAGCAGAGGGAGAGAGAGAAGCAGAATTCCCAATGTTGGGGAGAAGCAGGGAGCCCAGTGTGGAGCTTGATCCCAGCTCTCTGGGATTATGACCCGAGCCAAAGGCAGACTTAACTGACCGAGCTACCCAGGTGCTCCTGTTTCTGATTTTTTCCCCCCTTAAAGTGTTTCCATGACACTCTAGGCCATGTTAAATATCACACAAGCACCTAAACCAATTTTAAAATAGCAGGGAAAACAGCCATCTATGTTTCTATGCAGTAGGGTGAGAAAGCCTGGCAGTTAGTGTTCACTGAAGATGGAAAATGCTGAGAACAAGGCTCTCAGGGATAGGATGTGGCTTTGGCCCTTGACTTTGCTGTAGCGGAGGGGGGTTGACAGGTGGCCCTGGCTCACCATCGCCATCTCTGAAGGGATCTGGGGTCAGAGGTAATGTGCACTGAGCTGCGGGGAGAGGACAAGCTGGAAGCTGATGCATACAGAGCATCATTTATGTGTCAGGCTCTCTGTGTATCATCCCATTTGAAGCTTTCGGAAAGGTTGTGTGCTGGGTGGTCATGTAACCATTTTATAGATGAGAAACTGAGGCTGAGAGAGGTTACATAACCCAGAGACAGGCAGCAGTCAGTAGAGAAGCTGACTGGGATTTGTGTCCAGTCTGTCTTAACTCTGCTGCCCAGGGTCTGCTGAGAACCACACTGCCTGTGCTGAGTGGTAGGCTTCTCTGAGACCCATTTCTTGTGTCACCCTTTTGGAGCACTCCGGGCAATCTTCAGAGTTTTCTTTTGACAGAAAGAAAGACGCCGTCTGTGTTTCCTCCCGTGGATAAAGGATGAAGGAGTCATCACTGGGTTACCATGTTTGCCTCTGTGGTGATTTCTGTTCTCATCTACAATGGCCCTTAGTTGTTTGGTTCCCAGTTTAGGCACAAAGTTTGCCAAGGCGGTTCTATTCTTGGAAAAGAACAATAAGAACCACAGCAAATTGTTTGCTAAATGAGGATGTAGTTCCCAAAACATCCGCACAGCATCTTCCTGTCAGTTGTAAACACTGCCGATGAAGTGATGTAATCTCTCCATGGTGTAATTACCTGTGACTATAAAAAGACTTGAGGATTGTGGGAGGCAGCTGGATGGGTCATTATGTGGCTTGCTGAAGGGTGGCATCAGGAAAAGATATTGAGAAATTACCTTCCTCAGGCTGATTGTTGTGCCATGTTGAGAACACTTCAGACGCATGGCATCAGCCTTGCACTGTAAGTTTTGAGGAACAGAAACCAGGAGTCCAGTGAACTGAACATCTGAGTGGGTCTCACTTTGGTTAAAGCCCTGAGTCAACACAGATTCCACCTTCTAAGCAAAGGTGCCCTAACTACCCAGGCCTAATTTGTGAGCGAGGATGATATCCTTAGATGCCCAACTCCTTCTGCAAAAAGGGCCACAGGATGCTTTACAAACAAAACCGAAAAACCTAGGGCCTGCTTTCAAAGTTCTTAATTATTCTAGTTGGTTTGCAGGTTGATTCTTTTCCTCACCTCTTACCCTCTGGGAGATTCCTTTCCTCTACCTCACTCAGGAGGGTGAGCCTGTGGAGGGTCTGAGCCTCCACTTCCATTCTGGGTGGCTGGCTGCCTGGAGTGTGGCCAGGTCAGGAGTGACCTTGGTCTGACTTGTGTTAGCTTTGAGGCCCAGAGGGACAGCCGTATTTAGAGACAACCTTTCTATGCTGCTGCATGAAAAAGGGTTGCTGGCTGCTGATCTCTCCTAGCCTTGTTTACCTGCCTCACCTGAAGCCAGCCTAATGCATGAAATCTGAATGTACTGGAAGATAGGGTGAGATTATAACTGTTTCTTTTTTTAAAGATTTTATTTATTTATTTGACAGAGATCACAAGTAGTCAGAGAGGCAGGCACAGAGAGAGGAGGAAGCAGGCTCCCTAGTGAGCAGAGAGCCCGATGTGGGGCTCGATTCCAGGACCCTGGGACCATGACCTGAGCTGACGGCAGAGGTTTTAACCCACTGAGCCACCCAGGCACCCTGATTATACTATTTCTTTAAAAAGTTAATTTATTTGTTTATTTAAATAATCTCTATGCCCAACGTGGGGCCCAGAGGTCAAGAGTTGTATGCTCTTCCAGGTGCCTGGGTGGCTCAGTCAGTTAAGTGTCTGCCTTCAGCTCAGGTCATGATCCCGGGGTCCTGGGATCGAATTCTGCATCAGGTTCCTTGCTCAGTGGGAAGTCTGCTTCTCCTTTTCCCTCGCTATTGCCACTGTTTGTGCTCTTTGACTCTCTCTCTCTTTCTCTCTCTCTGTGTCAAATAAATAAAACCTTAAAAAAAAAAAAAGTCGTATGCTCTGCCAACCAAGTCAGCCAGGTGCCCCTAGGTTCCCCTAGATTATAACTATTAAAAAAACATTGTCCCCTAGCATTTTTTCACAGAGCTGTCTCTTGTTAGGTGGGATAGGATTCAACTCATAAACACCTTAAAATAGTAAATACCACCCACAGCTCTCATGGGGCCATTGAGGTCACTAGTACAGCTCAGTGTGACATCCGGCTGTCATTATTCTTCAGGCATGCCCCTTGTGTGTTGTTTTTAATTCCAGTGTAATAAACGTATGAGGTTATATTAGTTTCAGGTGTACAGTATAGTGATTCAACAATTCTGTATATTAGTCAGTGATCATTACGGTTAAGTGTACTCTTAATCCCTTTCACCTAATTCACCCATCCCTCCACCCCCCACCCCCCTGTAACCATCAGTGCATTCTCTGTGGCTGAGAGTCTGTGTTTTTTGTCTCTTTTTTTTCTTTGTTCATTAGTTTTGTTTCTTAAGTTCCACTGATGAGTGAAATCACATTGAATTTGGCTTTCTCTGACCCCTGCCTTATTTCACTTATGTCATGTGCTTCACTAAGCATTATTATTTTTTTTTTAAAGATTTTATTTATTTGACAGAGAGAGATCACAGTAGACAGAGAGGCAGGCAGAGAGAGAGGAGGAAGCAGGCTCCCCGCTGAGCAGAGAGCCCGATGCGGGACTCGATCCCAGGACCCTGAGATCATGACCTGAGCCAAAGGCAGCGGCTTAACCCACTGAGCCACCCAGGCGCCCCTTGACTAAGCATTATATCCTCTAGATCCATCCATATTGCTGTGGATGGCAAGATTCTTTCTTTTTTATGGACTTCTTGTTTTTGGAGAGGCAGTGTATTCTGATTAAAAGCATGGACCTTGAAGTCCACTTGCCTCAGTTTGAATGTGGCCCCTACTCGTAGCTATCTGTGTTACCTTGGATAAAGTTCTGACCATACTTTCTTTGTTTCGCTAGAATGGGGATGATAATAATGCCTACTTCATAAGATGATTGTGAGAATTAAATGAGGTTGTATATGTAAAACATGGCCTGGCATACAAAGAAATAATTCCCAGGTTGAAAGAATGGGTTTGGCTCCCCTTTTTTCCCACCCATAATTCCCTCTATTCATCTCTCAAGTCAAGGCCAAGAGGACTCCTTTTTCTGAACATTAACACCTTCAAAGCCTGTTCTCACTATTCTTCCAGTGGCTAGATTCCTGTGGCTGGAATTGTGCCTCTTCCCCTTCCTCCTAAACCTGACTCTTCATCCTTCAGAATCCAATTCCAAGTCACATCCTTTATGAGACACCGCTCATACCCTTACTACTAGAATTAATAAGGTCTGGAGGGAGGAGAGTAGGCTTTGTGTGTATTTCTTGCATGGAATTAGTAGGAGCTCCTAGTCTTTTTTCTTGAGGTTGTCAGAGGTTTCCCAAAGAACAAGTTTCCAGTTCTGGGAACCTTGACTATTTTTGATGGAAAGGAATCAGACAGCTTGTTAAGACTTCTGGGAATTGAAGGGAGTGGATGGGTGGTCAGTCGGTAAAGTATCTGCCTTTGGCTCAGGTTATGACCCAGGGTCCTGTGATTGAGTCCTGCATTGGGCTCCCTGCTCAGTGGGGAGTCTGCTTCTGCCTCTACCTCCCCCAACCTCCCTGGCCCCACCACTGCTCATGCTTTCTCTCTGGCGTGCGCACACTCTCTCTCTCTCTCTCTCTTTCTTTTAAATAAATAAACAAAACATTAAAAAAAAAAAGACTTCTCAGAATTGCAGCTTTGGGAAACCTGAACCCCTTGTTCTGCAGACCATGATACACACACCCTATAGACTTGCTCCAAGACCTAATGACTCGGGGTGGCCAGGGTTGCTGTGGTACCTACTGGGTTTAGTATTTTCCTCAGCAGCATTACCTCATTTAGCAAGTGAGTGTTGACATAAGGTGGGCAGGGAGGACAGCGGGAAGTATATAATGCCATGGAGGGCTTTCTGGGGCCAGGCACTGGACTGAATTGTGGTGGAAGGTCTCTGCTGTAGTTGGGTCCTTGTGGTATGTCTGTGAGAGGAGGGCAGCTGCAGCCAGGGCCAGTGCTGTACCCCAGAAGAAGCGCAGAGCAGACGGCTCCTCTGATCCTCTGATGTACTTGGTCACTTGCTGACACCCCTGCTGCACGCCAAGATTGCACCTGCTGCGTTTCTGCGTGACTCATGCTGGGGTCAGGGCAGGCCCTGGACTAGAGGACTGCATGTAAGAGGGGTTCCTGACTCAGATAGGGAGGGCCCCGGTAGCTTTTTCTGAGGGAGAGAAGTCTATACCCAGAGCTGAGAGGCAAGTAGGAGCCAGCGAGTAGGGGAGACGAGATTTCATAGTAGGGTTAAGAATGCAGTCATATATAGGATCTCTCTGATATGAGGAATTGAGAGGCACAGTGGGGGTCTTGGGGGGGAGGGAAGGAAAAAATGAAACAGGATGGGATCGGGAGGGAGACAAACCCTAAGAGACTCTTAATCTCACAAAACAAACTGAGGGTGGCTGGGGGGTGGGGGGGTATGGAGAGGGTGGCTGGGTGATGGACACTGGGGAGGGTATGTGCTATGGTGAGTGCTGTGAAATGTGGAAGACTGAGGATTCACAGACCTGTACCCCTGGAGCAAATAATACATTATATGTTAATTTTAAAAAAAAAAAAAAAAGAGAGAGAGAGAGAGAATACAGTCTTTGGGGCCAGACAGGCTGGTTTGAATCCTAATTCTGCCACTAACACGTAGTATCACTTTGAGCAAGTTTCTCAGAATTGATGTCCTTCAGTTTTCCTGTGTGCGATATCAGGATGATAACACACTGGCCATGTAGGGTCGTGGTGTTCCCTCATTATTGTTGTTCTGTGGCACCTCACCAGTGGCAGGGACAGGCAGCATGGTGGGGGCAAGTGTAAGGGGGACAGGGAGAGAGTGGAATGTAGTGTCTGCTCTGCTTCCTTGACCCTTCCTTTCGAACTTGCTGTGCTACTTCTGTTGAAACCTTGGAAGTCCTATGCACGCTGTCCCCTAAACTGGTGTGCCTCTCGCCATGCTGGATGAAGGGGTGGTCTCTGTCTTGGTGGAGCAGGATCGGAAGCTGAGATTTTAGAACAAAAATAAAGTCAAGCCTTAGTTTGAGAGTTCAGAGATGGGGCTGAAGATCACCAACAGCGCAGTGTTGGGGAAGCTTCTGGGAGGTGAGAAGCTGCTGGTGCAGCCAGTGCCTTTCCTGCTGAGTTGTTCCAGTCGAGGAGGAGAGGAGAAGGAGTTAGGAGGAAGAGAAACAAGGTCTGAGCTGGAGTGTCTCAAGGATCAAAGGGTTTAAGAGAAAGCAAACACCAGCTAATGGATTCAGGGTTGGATGAGTCTAAACTGGAAATAAAGCGGGCTGGAGGAGGGTGTTGGTTTTGGTACAAGTTGTAGGAAAGGTTGGGGCTGAGAAGAATTGTGCCCCTATTTGCCTGTGGGAACTCAAAGTGACCAGGTAAGTGAGATCCCTTCCAGCCTGCTGGAGGGTTCAGGGTCACTCAGGAAAGGCCCCTCATGCTATGCCTCAGCCCAGCCAGCCCGTGGGAGGAGTTTCTGACAACGACTCCTTCTTTCAGCCAGTCTGACTCATAGCACAGGGTCCCATGGGGGTCTAGCTCAAGTCCGGAATCCCACGGGAGGCTGAAGGGTGGAGGAGGCTCCTAATTGATTTGGAAGGGAGAGGAGTGGAGGAGCAGCCGGTATCTGGGGTGTGCAGATATATTCCAGGAGACTTCAGCTTGGATTGGCGCTGGGGTAATCGGAGACGCTGGGGTGAGGACTGTCTGTGATTTGATGTGTTTGGGGCGTAGAGAGCTTTTGTGACTGCCAGTCCAGATATGTCTCGGATTTCTTGAGAGTGGCTCTCGGCAGAGGAACTCATTGTCCACGCTCTTGTTCTCTCTATCTTGTGGTTAGGCAGGGCAGAGGTTTTGAGGTCCCTCTCTCTGGTATTCAGAAATTCTGTTAGCAGTAATGGCAGACCTGGCCTTGCAGGAATAATTAAGACTGTGGATAATAGGATTAGATGAGGTCATATATGTAGAAGTGCTGGGTGAACAATAAAAGTCTATTCTAATGGAAAGGATTATTATAATATTCCTTTTTTTTTAGTTGGCGTCTCTTTTCCAAATTGCTCAAAGCACTTGGTTAACAGTAACTGGTTAATCCTTCATTTATCCCTGGGTGGGAGGCTGGCATTTAGTGGCCCCTTTTTATACAAGATCAAACTAAATTTGCCAACAGAGCCCCAAATCTTGAGTTTGAAGCCCAAATCTGTGGAGTGGAAATCTAAAGCTTGGATCTCTGAATGTGATGATGCTTCATTTCTGGGAATAAAGAAGGTGGATGGAGAAAGGGAGACATCATTTAAAAAATTTTTGTTTTTCTTCACCGTCAGGTTAGACAAGGTTGTCATAGTCAGGGCTTTAAGAGACGTGGAAGTCCAACATCCATTTTTCTCTAAGAAGCCACAGAGTCCCTCTTGAGATTAGGCCCCGGGATAAGCTAGAGAAGAGGAAGGCTAATCAGTGTAGATTTGGGACAAGGACAGAGAGTGGGAGCTAGTGGGGTTGTTAATGCTGTTCTCTTAAGGCTGTGGTTGGCAGTGTCTGCAATGCCAGTCTGGCACCCCAGTCCCACCTTCCTGACACACACCCCTGGAGCCTCACGTGCTGCTCCGTTGTGTCCCAGGAAGTGTCAAGGGACCCATAGTAGGTGCTTGTTGTCGGTCTCAGGGTGAAACCCCATGGAGGGGGTTCAAAAACCTCCCTGAGTGTCTGGCCCAGGCCAGTTTTACTGCAGAACAAGTACCTGCAGTTTGCATTTGGTGGGATGGTGTCTGGGCAGATCAACCTCAAGTCAGTGCCACAGTCAGGGAGAGGTCTAGGCCCACTGAGCCACCTTTCTCCCTTCTGAAAGGCTTCACTAGTCGGGAGTTGGTGAAGAGAGGTCCTGCTTTACAGTTCGCATTGCAGGGTCACCTTTCTCCCCATGCCCATGCTTTCCTGCCTCTGGTTAAGGCTTGAAGGACAGTTGATGTATTTTGGACCCTGGAAGCAAGAGAAGAATATGCTGAGTTGGGAAGTTTCTCCTTCCAGTGGCAGCTACATGGACTCCTAGGCTTGAGATTCTAGAGATCATTCAGGTGTGTTATTTAAGAGTCACATATTGGGAGAGAAGCAACAGGTTGAACCTTACAGGTTATACGCTCCATTGGGTCTCAAATTTGAGCATGCGTTAGAATCCCCTGGAGGGCCCAGATTGCTGGGCTTGCCTCCAGAGTTTCTGAGTCAGCAGGCCTAAGAATTTGCATTTCTGCTAAATTCTTGCATGCTGCTGCTGGTGATCTGGGGATCACATTTTGGAAACCACCAGTTTACACTTGAGGTGAATAAGCCCATCTGATCTTTTCAGAGCAATTTTTGGTAAGGTGGGGACAGAGGGCTAGAGAGGTCTTGAACCCACTATGGGGAGAAGTGGTTCAGAAATAGGATGTTGCAGGCAGGCCCATGTAATTTGGAAACTAGGAAAAAGTTAAGTGAGTAAGGGAAGAAGCTCACAGGTCTGTCTCTGACCTTCTGTGGGCTGGTTCTGGTCCTTGCCCACCGTCCCGCAGAGAGAGCGCAGGAGTAGGTGTAGGGTGGACCTTGCGAGCCTCTGGCTAGGTCATCCTGGACATCCTCTCCTCACCCACTTCTTACTCTGCCCTCTTAGGCAGTAGTCAGTCCTGGAAGTCCGCATTTTAGGAAGTCTTTCCACAGCTCAAGGTCTGGGGTGTAAAGAGTATGAAGAGCAGAGCCCCGAGCCGGGGATCCCAGGCACCGGCACCAGCACCGGCACCAGCACCAGCACCAGCACTGCTTCTAAAGAGCAGTAACTGAAGGCCCCTTATTTGCTCACCGGTGGGGGAGAGGTGGACAAGCTTTCCAGGGCCCTTTGAGTTCTGACACCTGGGATTCGCTAATGCCTCTTTTGATAGCTTCCCCCACCATGCTCAGGAACTTCTGCATACTTGTTACCTGCTTCTAATGTTCTACGTACGGGAAAACTTCTGTTGATAAGCAGTACTGATCAGAGTCCTGTCCAGAGACTGCCTTGCCCAAAGTGAAACTAGAGAACAGTTTGGGAATTGGAGTAACTTTTCTTTCTAGAGAGTCTCTGGCCTGTGCCATTATGCTGCTTCTATACAACCTGTGTCCAGAGAGGAATGACTTAGCATGGTCGTCGGGCCCCAGGCCCATTACTGCACATCGTCACACTTGACTGCAAGGTTTCACAGGCTTTTTGTTCCCTTCTCGCTTCCAGGGTGCTCAGGATTGTTATTCCACTTCCTCCACTGCCAGGCCTGGTGCTCCTGGTAGGCCTGGTAAATATTTGCTGGGTGAATGGCATAGAGGCTTGTATCCCTGTACCTCTTTTCCTTTCCTTCAGTTTCTCCCTTCCTTTTTCCAGCTTGGCATAACTGTGCTCCTTTGCCCTCCCGCCTTCCCTCTCTCCAGACATGTTTCATCTCACCTGTGCGCTGGTGAAGCTAGCCTGCCCTGTTGGTGTATTGAGTGTGGTGGGGTTTGGGAGTGTCTGAGGATATCACGAAAGGCCCTACTCAAGCCGTCTGTGTGAGGGGGCACCTCCTAAGCTCCCTGGTCTTTACCTTTTTTTTCTAAGGTACCTATAAGTTACAGAATGTTTTCCCCATCCTAGAGGGATTTGCTGTTCTTCAGATTGAGTTTGACCCCGTTTTCCACCTTTATTTCCTGATGTTTGTATTGGTAGGCTAAGAGACTCCTGGCTTGGAAAAATTAGCTTGTTTGCCTCAGAACTATTGTCTGGCCCTGTCTCTCCAGCCTGGCTGTAGGGGCAAACAGATTTCCCAGCCTTGGCTAATTGTCACTTAGCCCCTCTGATCCTGCCTGGGCGGCTTTCAGGAAGCTCAAGAACTGAACAGCCCAAGGTTTTTATTGAAACAGGGGAAGATTGAGATTGATTTAATTCATTTTAAGTCAAATCATCAGCCTTTTGATGATTCCATTAATTTCCTCCCTTCTGAAAACCCTCCTGTTAGTGGTAATTGGAAATCTTGACTCTGTTTCTCATTTTCCCCCACTACCCTACTTTAATCAGAGGCAGCTGGATACTGAATTCTGCTTTTCATTTGCTGGAAGAGTGGTTTGAAGATGATTTTAATGACAGGCTTCGACAGAGACTGTGGCTACACTGAAGTTCACACACACTTGGAGGCCTCAGTCTAGTTCACCTGCTCCTATAAAATTTTACTTAGTTCTTTCTGTACAGATGGGAAGGATTCCCCATAGCCTCTCATCCCAGGCAGTAATGCAAACTCTCCTGTGGTGTGCCAGACACCGTTCTGGTTGCCGAGGGTTTCCCTGGCACCTCCTCCCTGCCCAGTTGGGGTGCAAAGGCCCAAGTAGGTGAGGTCTGGCTGGCTAGTGGCTGCCCACAGTCCTTGGGAACTGTGGCCTCTGAGGCTTTATTTCTCTGTATTCTCTGTATTCTTATGGTTTCAATCCTTGTTTCTGTGCTTTTCCTTCGTGGGTTGGAAAGAGGAATAAATAATACAAATCAGCTCTTGAAATCAGAGAAATAACGGTAGCAGTAGCTGCAAGAGCGTATACTGTTGGCAGGTGACAATATGCAAAACACTTTCTCATGTATCATGTCATGTTGGTGTCCTCACAATAATGAACTGCTCACAGCCAATCAAGGATAAAGCGGGGATCTGAGCCCAGGTCCCAAAAAGCAGATCCCAAAAAGCAGATACTTCTTATACCGATTTTGTGTGTATGTGCATATGTGTGTGTTTTAGTATTGACTTCCCTATGCCATTGTCTTTAGCTTTAAGTCAGCCATTTAAGTGTTAAAAAGCTCTTATATATACACTGGGCCCTCTTCCGGGAACTGAGGCCCTCACATCTAACTGGGGGAAAGGTAAGAATACATTTTCATCCCCCTTAAGTGGTTCAGGTACTGAATGCTATTAAAAGGAAGAGAATTCATGCTGACATCGTCCAGGAAAGTTCTTAGAAGAGCGGGGATTTCCACTGGGGCTGGTGGGAAGGGATTTCTGGGAAAGGGAGTTTGGTTGGTATTTAGCTGCCTGAGACTCTGGGATACAGTGAACATGGTACAGTTTTGGTCCCTTTATCAGATTTAGGAAACCAACATCTGCTGGGGTGATGCTTTTCCAGCGTTACTGTGCTTTTAAAAATTGATTTGGGCTCCCCGCGCCCACAAAGAATCGTGTGGTTGGTCTGGGATGCAGCCCTACAGTCTTCATTCTCTGGGAGTTTTTCGACAAGACAAGCAGTCTTAACAGCCTTTCAGTTCTCCTCAGGGAAGAAACCAAGGGTGCAGTTATTTCATTATTTCCCTGCCAGAGGCAGAAGCTGTTTAACCAGTTGCCCGTCGTTCTGTCACAGGTTGTGGGGGGGGCACACTTTGAAAAACACTGTACCCTAAAGGCATGCTCATGCCTTCCATGTTGCATGAAGGAGACCTGGGTTTGGACATCATAGAGATCCCTCTCCTATGGACTAAGCCTTTAGGCTAAAGTAAGGAAGAATGGGTGGAGTGGAGGTTAAATGATGAAAATTAACTCTGGAAGCAGCCCGGGCAATCTGGCTGCTCCCTTGTCTTGAAGGCAGGTGGTGGGGCGGTTGAGGCTGAGCAGCCTGAAAATGAAGTCCATGCCCAGAATTACTGCATGTTCCTCTGACTGTCGAGAAAAGCATTTTTACAGATGCTATTTGGTAGCTTAGCTTTCAGATGAGTGTGCTGGGGTCGGGGGTGGTGGTCAGGGGTCAGTCATTGGGCGCAAACAGGTCTGGGATTCGGGGTCCTATACACTGAGAGCCCAGGAAAAGGTAATCCCAGGTCTTCCATAGGATTTACCAGGCTTGGTGAATCTTGGGATTTCTGTTTGTATTTGGGGACCAAATGGGACTTCTCGTGGTTAGGAGGATTAGATAAATTACCAAGTTACCAAATACCCCTGTTAAGAAATGATATATATGCCTTAGTTTGGGATTGTAAAATATTGACACTTAAGTGTGCAGTAGGTTCCAGGAGGTAGCCACTTGAAATCTATTATCTCATTTTCAGTGTTTCAGTGAAAAATTTCAAATGTTAAAAACATTAAAAAACTATGGAGACCAATATCATACCTGGGGCCTTGCTGCCCAGATGTATTATTTTGCCATATTTGCTTGAGAAGTGTCCTAAATTCACGTGTATCCTTCCAACCATGTTTGTGTTTTTGCATACTTACATGTGTATTTACATGTGTTTTATATATTACATAGACAGGTTTTGCATATTTATACTTAGATTCTTAAGCAATATGGAATATTGTCTTATATGTTTTTAAATGTTTTTAATTTCCCATAGCCCTCCCTGCCTTCACTCAGCATTGTTTCTAAGATTTAGCCATATTGATATGTTCATTTTACCTGCAGTATTCCATTGCATTGTGTTAATATACCAAAATATTTGTAACCATCCTCTCATTGATAGATATATAGGTGACTTCAGTTTTTCACTGTTAGGAACAGTACTGCAAGGAACATTTTTTTTTTTAAAGATATTATTTATTTGACAGGCACAGCAAGAGAGGGAACCCAAGCAGGGGGAGTGGGAGATGGAGAAGCAGGCTTCCTGCTGAGCAGGGAGCCCGATGCCGGGCTCGATCCCAGGACCCTGGGATCACAACCTGAGCTAAAGGCACACTCTTAAATGACTGAGCCACCCAGGCACCCCAACAAGGAGCATCTTGTACATGTGTCATAAGCATGTATATAAGATTTTCTCTAGCATAGATATCTAGCAGCAGGGCTGCTGGATTAACAGAGGTATACAGCTCCAGCTTTCTACATGTTGCCACATGGGTTTCCAAAGTAGTTGTATGCATTTCCACCACTACTGATGTATAGGAACATCCTTAGTTCTCCACTTGCTCTGCAATACCTGATATTGTTAGATACGAATTTTTGCCAGTTGATGGGCATGAATCCACATGTGGCTTTAATTTTGTATTTCTTAACTTCTCTTATTTTGTAGATGTTTTAAAAGATTTTATTATCGTGGGGGCTCAAAACAACCTGGGATCAAGAGTCACATGCTCTACCAACTGAGCCAGCTAGGCCCCTCCCTTTCTCTATGGCTGAGGTTCTTGAGGGTCCTTAAGATCCTTTCAGCAGGTTGACAAGGTTTGAAACTGTTTTCATATCAATTCTAAGATGCTATTTGCCTTTTCTCTGTACTCATTCATTCTTTCACAGGTGTGGGGTAGAGTTTCTGGAGGCTACATGACATGAGTTAACATGATTGCTGTGACATTTTTTGTTGTTGTTTTTTTAAAGATTTTATTTATTTATTTGACAGAGATCACAAGTAGGCAGAGAGGCAGGCAGAGAGAGAGGGAAGCAGGCTCCCTGCTGAGCGGAGACCCCCCCGCCCCCATGCAGGATGCAGGGCTAGATCCCAGGGATCATGACCTGAGCCGAGCAGAAGGCAGAGGCTTTAACCATTGAGCCTCCCACGTGCCCCTTTTGTTTTTATTTTTTAAATTTATGAATACACAATACAGATGTTTTTAGTTTCATTTTTGTCTGTGATATACATTGATAGATGTAGCACATAGATAAATCTTTGGGGGATCTTCAATTTTTAATAGTATAAAGGGGCCTATAACAAAGAGTTTGAGAACCATTGCTGCTTTCAATGACAACTTTATTAATATTTTTTCCCTTCTGGAATGTAGTGGGTTTTTAAAAATTATTTAAGAAATTCTTTCCAATTTTCATAAAGATGGGCTCTTATATTTTCTTCTAGAAGTTTTGGAATATATTTTTGTGAGTGGCATCTGCTGTTTCCCAGGCTCTTCAGCCATGAGGAATAGTTTTTAAATTTCACACCCTCCTAAGAAACTTTTACATAGGTTGAATAGAACATTTCCCACAAAGATCCTCACAATGGAATTTATTTATTTATTTATTTATTAGGGGGAGGTGAGGGAGGGGATGGGGGGAGAAGGATCAGCAGGGATTTAGGCACCTTCTTCATATCCCTTTCATTCAAGAGAGTTTCCTAGCATTTTGCAAAATATAGTAGTCTCTTGTCGAGATGGTGTACACCCTCATTTTGGATCCTTACATTCATTAGTTCATTGTAGCTTGCTGCCCAGGGGACCAGAACTTCCCAGTGACTGGGATTCTGGAAGCATACCTCCTTTTCAAAACCCCCACTTTCCACTGGACACTTGAGTTTGTTTAGCATGGAAGCACCAGAGCTCTTCGTCCTGGTTGTGTCTGCGCTGGGCAGGTGGGCAGGCAGCTGGTGTGTTAACTATAGTCTGGGGTATGAATGATGGCCCCTTACAAGAGAAAACACTGCTGACATCCAAGGCCTCATCATCTCTCTCCACACTCGTACTGTCTCCCCCACTTCCCTCCCCTCAGGTCTGCCTTCTACCCTGCTACCAGAGTAACTCTGAGAATTTCAGACTTAGAACCAGCCTTCTCTCCTTAAAACAAAAGAAGTCAAACTCAGGGCTCACTCAAGGACGTACATTAAGGTGCATATGCCTTAGCAACGTAATCCTCATCTGTGCTTTCAGCTTCCTTTCTAGCCACTTCCCTATCTTGTGCTCTAGACTGCACTTTGTCATTCCCATAATAAAAGTCCTGTGGTGCCTTGCTCTATTCCCTCCATCTCAAGTGCTGCTCTCCTTTCTTGTGTTAGAGGAGAGCCTGTTTGACTCTCAGACCACACAAAACTCAACAAGTATGAATTCGGAGAGGATGCTTTCATTTTCATCTTTGTCTCCCCACTGACTCAGTCTTTCCAATTAAAACGAACACTCGAGGTTAATTTCGGTTAAGTCTTTGTTTCACTTGTGGCTTTGTTAAGGTACAGCAGCTCAGTCTCCATCTCTTCCCCACAAGTTCCTTCCCCATAAATTCTGATACAGGATTGGCCCCTGTCATTTTGCAACCCAGTTGTTCAGTAGCTGCAAGAGAAGGGGATTTCTTTTGTGGTTAAGGAGCCCATGTAGACATCCTAGTAAATCTTCACATCCTGCCTGCATGAAGAGGATGCACTGAATGAAGAGGTTGGAAACACCTCGTCTTCACTCTCCCCACCACTCATTCAGCCGTTGCTTATTTTGAAGTGTAGTAAATTGACTGGTATATTTAAAAAGTGCTACATGAATTGCATGTATGTGTTATGCTGCTGGCAGAAGGGCTGTCCTCGGAGATGGTACTGGGTGGTGCTGCTTTTCCCATTTAGACACACCCAGCCTCCCACCTCCCCTTCAAAGCCTAAAAAATATAATTTCATGACCCCTGGAAATCTGTTAGAGATGCAAATTAGGAAGATCAACTTTTTATTTCCTGAAAGAGCTTTATGAGGGGAGTCCACAAGGTACCAAGAAAAGGGGCTCCTTCTGCTTTGAAAGACTGCCGGCCTAAGTGGCCTTGCTAGAAGAGGGGTGGGGGTGGCAGTTAAGGCAGGGAAGGCCCTGCGGGGGGGCTCAAGGCAGAGGCTAGCAGGTGGCAGGCACCTTCTTCACCTTGTTACTGCATCTGAAAGGAGTTGACTTTCTTTGGTAGTTTGTAGTTTATTGTAGTTCTGGAGAGTGTTCTCTAGGTAAGTGGGGAAAGTAAGACAGCACAAGGGGAGGAGTTATTATTCCTTGGGTTATGTTGCTGATAAGGGCAAAGCTAAGATTTGCTCCGTTGCACACTGCCTTCTAATTTATGCAGACAGGCTAGGTGGATATGAATTCTCAAGTTCAGGAGAAGGGGCTTACGCCACAGGAGTGAGGTCTCAAGGCTTACAAATGCTGTGTTGCTAGGTCTTCATATGGACCTGGGCCTAAGAGGTTTCCTTTGTGGTTAATGCTTTTCTTGCTTGCTACTTAAGGAGCAGTGCTAATGTTGCTGTCATGTTTGAGTACTAGTAGCTACAAAAGTGAAATATTAGGAGTACCTAGATAAGGCTTGCAGATCAAGCAAATGATAGGGGTTCTCTCCTTCTACCCCAGTTTGTCCACACCTCCTTGCCTGAAACCCAGGCACTCTGGAATACATAAGAAAACAATCCTTAATGTAATCAAATCAATGTATGAAATACAAAATCACCACCCCACCACTTCCGACAAAAGTGGTTATTGCCAGAAGATTTGCCAACCACTGAAGGTGTCTCTGTGCAGCTGTTTTCAATAGCAGGTGTCTCTGGTGGATGTAAAATACGATTGCATTCGCACCCAGCCTTTTAGGGTCACATTTGGTGTTGAAGGCACATGAGGGAAAGAGGAGGTAGGGGAGCTCCCAGTGGCACTTCGGGCAGTATCAAGTGAAGCATTAGGTTGGGCCTCTGGCTCTGAACACAGTGCTGAGTCCCACGTCTGCCCATTAGGATCTGCCTCCTTTTTCTCCCTGCAGCTCCCGTTTCCTGTTCGCTGCACAGCCGGCTCCTTTGCCAAACATGAAGAGACTAGATGTCAAATCCTTTCTCTCTGTCCTGGCAGGAATGCTGTTCTGTTGGTTTTCCAAGAAGCCTTTTTACACTTGGGGGATTTTTTTTCTTTTCTCTTATGGGAAGTTGCTTCATCATTTCCCAAAAATACACCGCACCTCTTGTTTAAACAGGGTGCCCTTGAAGAGCTTTGGAGCCTGGAGGGGGTGGGGATGTTGTGAAATCCTTTGTTCGAAGCTTTGATGCAAGCCAGAATGCTGGCTGTTTGCAGGCAGAAGTCTCGGAGTTTGCCAGGACTGCGTCCAGCAGTGGGGTGTGGGCAGGAGAGACTCTCAGGGAAGCAAGAGCTAGGGTCTTCTAAAGCAATGAATCAGTCCGTGTTGTAAGAGGTCTCAGCCCTTCCAGATACAGCATCCATCAGATGTTTGTCCAGTGCCTTAAACGTGCCCAGGCAGGTAAAGGCAGGTTCTGTGTCCTTTTGGGATATTCACAGTACCCTGGAGAGACAGTATCAACTCACGTGTAGCAACAGACGGTATGTAACTGTGTGCTAGGTTGTGTGGCCGTGGATGTTTTAGCCCAGAGGAAGGAAGTTCCTTTAGGAGGGAGCACTGAGATCAGCCCTGCACAGGATGTTGGGTTTGAATTGATGGAGGGAAAAGTGGAGGATAGTGAGGAGACGGGAAGTTGAGAAGAACCAGAGGGCTGATCTGAGGCCATGGTCATGGGTGAGTAAGGCCAGCGCAGGTAACCTCGTGGGGCTTGGTATTGGAGAAATGGGACGAGAAGTTTGTGGAGAGCCTTGCATATCCAGCAGAAACATTTCTACTTGTAGAAAGAAATTGGCAGGCTTTCGAAGATTCTAAGAAGAGACCATTGGACAAACGTGGGTTTTGTTTTGTTTTTTTGGAAGATTAGTTTACTAGGGCAAATTGGAGTATTCTTCTAGGTGCGCAGTGGGAGGGGTTCCCAACTCTATCCATAGTTCTGGGATGAAGTCATGCAGTTAGGTTCTGGCGGGGAAGGAATGGCCTGGTGGAAGTCTCTTATGAGCATGGTCCCAGGGGCCTGTGCCAATAGCCCTTTGCATCTCCCCTAGGAGGGCACAACAACTCTAGCCATGAGGTCGTTGCTGTCTGAGTAAGTAGGACTTAGCTGTTGAGTGCCACCCTGAGTAAAGCTTTTTCCAACCAGGCCCTGTTCGGTGTAGAAGGGATGTCCCCTGATAGGCCCTGTGGGACCAGGCATAATGTGCTGCAGGTTTCAAGCCTCTGGCATCATTGTAGAATGTGAGTTACCAGGGATTACTGCTCAGGTCCAGTTGGCGCGAGTCACATCATGCCTAACGAGCAGTAAAAGTGCTGTTTCCACATCCTTTGCCAGTGTTGCATATTGTTACCTTCCCCTGGACCTGTACCCCCTTAACAATGTTAAATAAGGAATTTGGGTAACTTTGAATTATAAGGACCAGTGAAAACATGCTCTTCCTAATAGAGCATCTATCTAGTTAGAGTACCTATCTAGTAGTTGCTCTTAGTGAAAAATGAAACTAGGGAAAATAAATTTTTGTTGAGAGATTGTAGCAGTTGAGGACAAACAAGCATAAGCAGGTTATGCTTATCACAAGATCTATTAATTTCCAGTGGGAGGGGAAAGTGAGTGGTTGCCAAGGGAGGTACTGCTCAGTTCTCTTAAGTCAGGAAATGAATGACAGTTTCAATAGCAGCTGCTGGGCCTGGGCAGGGCCTGCCACTCCCAGCCAACACAGCCCAAGCTCCCTGGCACAGACCCACAGCATGGCCAGGGTAGGCATTGTGGATGCAGCCCTGGGCGGCAAGCAGTTCCTCTTTGAGGATCACCCCAGCCTGTTGCCAGACCAGGGTGTAGGCCAGGCAGAAGTTCCACTGCCAGCCTTGGTTCTCTCTGTCTAGGGGTCTGCGTCCCTGGCCCAAGGAGAGGTCCTGGAGGGACACTTGGCTGGAGCCTTGTGTCTTCAGCTGCCACTTCGTATTACGGTCTTGTAAGACCAGTGCTTTCTTCCTGTTTTTCCCAAGTGCTCTGCTCTGGATTGCTGGTAGATAAACTGCTAAACCCATTCTGAGTAACCACTTTATTATAGTTACTGGGAGAGGGTCTCCTTATGGTTGTGAGAGAGGGTGCTCCCTAAAACAGGGCTTGATGTTCAGGGGCCCTGCCCCACATTTGGGGAGGGTCTGGTAGTCTTTATGTTTGTTTTTCTCTGTCCTTCTGAGAGGTGAGGCTAGATGGAAAGATTGAGGGAGACGGGGAAGAGGTGAAAGCAGCAGGCCTGGAGTTCAGAATCAGTTGCTCTGCAGTTTTGGGGTGCATGGTTTCATTTGATTTTGCAGAAGGGCTGCAGATACACGTGGGCTAGCCTGAGAGGACAATACTCACTGGCATGGAGATTGTGAGGCACACTGATTCCATTACTCACAGGCCAAGTTGCTCCCTGTTGGGGAAGGAACCATTGTTCTACTAACTTGTTCCACTGCAGGGTCTGGCCAGAGACATCTGCCAAGATTGTAAGGCTCCCTGATTGCATATGTGACAAGCATTTTCTCTCAACAACGCATGGAGGCTGGGGAAGCCCGGGATGAGCTGTCATCCTGAGGAACAGGCTTGGGGCAGGTGCTGATGAGCGTGACTAATCCTGGTGCAGCGCAGACCTCCGCCTTGGATATGCAGCCCTGGCTTCTTATAGAATGCAGGTGTGTGTGTTGCTGGGCCCAGAGAGCCTGAATCCTAGGCACACTTCTCTTTTGTATCTGGGCCTACCTAAGAATTTACTTTCTCTGAGTTCACTGATATGATTGTGGGCCTCTGGGGCCTGGGGAACGAGGAGGCAAAGAATGCAAATTTGACACCTTGTGAGATGATTCTAAAGCAACACTGAGCCACCAGCTTTTAAACATTTGTCTTTGGCACTGCCTGTTCTTTGGTCTATTGGAAGCTGATACCAGTTGCCTTTGTGTGATGAATTTGGACTTTTGTGCAGCAGTTGAGGAAGAAACTCTTGAGCAGCCGCGGGTTGTGGCTACGTGCCCTGAGTGCCGTGCCCTGAGCACGTACCCTGAGTGTGTGTCCTGAGTGCTGTGCCCTGAGCCAGCCCCAGGTGTGCAGCCATGTATGCTGGAGCAGGGCCTTGAGTGTTTGGGACCTTTATTTTGCAAGGGTGAGTTGAAAATGGAAAAAAGACATTGCTAATTGTAGTTAGAAGAAGGGTAGCTCTTCTAACATTGATATAATTAAGGAAAAGCTTTTAAAAATTCAGTGGGCATGCCAGAAGTGGGGAATTGTTCGTGTCAGGTGAACACTCGCTGACTGAGTCAACAGCCCTGCGTAATTGTGAAGACGAATAAACAGAATTAAAGAATAATATATAAAACGCCAAACTGTATTGACCAAGATCGTATCTAAAAGGCAGAGTATAATTAGGCATTTTACAATCTTGTTTGGCTTAGAGGACATGACTTCCTTATAATACATGTAAACCTATTATTTGACTTTGGGGGGCCCTTTTAGGGAAATCGGGGGACTACCTATAACCAGCTTCTGGAATAGCAAAGAGTTATGCAAAAATAAAAGCTTCTCTGTAAGTGTGCAAGGCCCTTCCAGAACTGAGAGCCCGTCCTTTAGAATTCATTCTGTGTTGACCTACTCTCTGATGAATTAATGCCTTTACCCCTCATTGTATTCATTTATATGCTAATGTCTACCATCTCTTTTCCATTTAGATACATTATGATTTTAAGCTGTCAGGTAGACTTCTGTTTTAAAAGACCTGGCTGCTCAAACATTGCCAGCCTCCTCTCACTGGAAAAGCCCCAAGTTTAGGGGGCAGGGTGGAGGTAAGAAGAAAACCACCACCAGAATAAACCAGCTAGCTCCTAGGCTGTGAGCTTTTTCATATTCTCCAGTCTCCGCCTCTGTCTTTCCGTGTGGAGTTGCACGTGTGTGCTTGAAGCAGTATAAGCGACACCCCACCTCAGTGCACTATAGTAGAAAGAGAAGAACTCTTTAATTACCGCAGTGTTGCAGGCTTCTCCCACGGCCGGCTGGCCACAGCATGGAGTTGGTAAGCATACAGTGTCTTTCATACTTGCCATTACAACATGTTAATTAAGAGAATTCAGCTGTGGCACCAGCTGGGGATGTCTGGCTTTGTGGAAGATTGCAATTAGATGCTTTATTTTCTATTTTCTTTTTCCCCTTTCAACTTTGGTGGAATGCCTTTGAGTAGGGGCTTTTCGTCTCAGCAGTATAAATACTTTAATGTGCCTAATTATGTAATCGTACACTTACGCTCCTCTGTGTACACACACATGGTTTTATGGATTTTTATCCCCTTTTCTCGTACATGAAACACTCTGCCTGCTTTTCGGTTGGTATAGGAGAGCCAGATTCCTCCGTGCACGTCAGTCGGAAGAAGGAGAGATGAGCTGAGCGGCGGTTGTGACTTTCCTCCACTTATAATCCATCCCTCCTGCCCCCCTCCTTGACCCATTGACCCTTTTATGGGCAAGTCCTTTATCTCTCAAATAGTTAGCATCTCAATAGTTTCCTAGCAAAGTCAAGGTAATTTAAATAAAATTGAACTTTATAATACTGTGTCTTTCCATTAATTTGCAAGTGCCGGCTCCCAAAGCGCGTAGTGTTATTTTTCCCAGTCCTCTTTTCCAGGCAGGCATAGGGCATTAGCCTGGACATGAGAGCGCATGCATGAAGGCACAATGGAGCCCATTGATTTCTAGCATGCAGCCTGTGCAAAGAGGTCCTGTAACCCCAGCTGTTAGAATCAGGACCTGGGAGCAGCTGCTTTCTGAGATCCACTCTGTGGATAGGCCATCTGCTGCCATGTGAGTGAACCCTGGGAAAGAAACTGACCACAGGACACCTTTGTGTTCCTTTTCTCTTCTCCAATCCCTCCATTTCTTTCCTAGCATTCTACCCCCCACCACACACTCACACACACACACACACACACGCATGCACGCACACACACACACACAAACGCACATGCACACACACACCTAGGCAAACTTAGGCAGCATGATGAATCTGCACCAGAAAACTCACATGGTTTTCCTCTCTGTCCTTCCCTGTTCCGACTCCACCACAGCAGCATACCCTGCTCCCTTGAAAAATAGTTTCGAGAGGAGGAAGGGACGTTTATATGGCTGGCTTTTTCTGCTGGATTAGTTCTAGAGAGCAGGCTTTCATTTTATTATTAGCAACATCACTTTGCATTTTAGAACTGGAAAGGTACTTAAAATCTCATTTTATGGAAAAGGAACCCAGTATTTTTTAATTCTCAGCTTCGTATTCAGGATCTTCCCGTTGTGGTGCCAGCCTGATTTTCTAAATGTTAGCTGTCTCCGGTTAAACATGGGAGCTTCTGCTGCTTTCCATACAGACCTCTTCTTACTTCTCTGCCTGTGATGGTGCTCTCATCTCCCCCTTAGATGTTCTTCCTGCTCTCCTTTATCCCATGGTCATAATCCTGCTTGCCTCAAAAGTCAGAGTTCTAATACCATTTGTTGCATCCTTTCTGATCTCTTCCTCATTAGATTAGTCCTTCTTCAGAACTTCCTGTTGATTTCTAATGTGTGTCCATTATGGTTACGTACTACACAGTAAGCTTTCAGGGAGGGGAGTCTACGTCTTTTTCATCTGCCCCTCTTCTTCTCCCCTTGCCTGCAACAGTGCTTTGGAACTTAGTGTAAAGACTTGTGGAAAGAATTAATGGATAAATGTAATCCTTATATGAACTCTAGGAGATAAGCAGAGTAAATATTACTATTACCTCGTTGGGGATCCTTATCGATGTCCTCAAAGAGTCTAAAGTCTTTAGGGACAGAACCGTGTATTATTTACTCTTGAATTTCTAGCACCAACCTGGCGCCTTGGTAGGTGGGTGTTTAATAGATACTTGTTAAATTACTGAAGTGTAATTCCTATTAGGAAAGTGAAACCCAGGGATATTAAGAATCAACACTTGTGGGACGCCTGGGTGGCTCAGTGGGTTAAGCCTCTGCCTTCGGCTCAGGTCATGATCCCAGGGGCCTGGGATTGAGTCCCGCATTGGGCTCTCTGCTCAGCAGGGAGCCTGCTTCTCCTCATCTCTCTCTGTCTGTCTCTCTGCCTATTTGTGATCTCTCTCTCTCTGTCAAATAAATAAATAAAATATTTAAAAAAAAAAAAAAGAATCAACACTTGTAAATGTTTTTCACTCTCTTCTGGGTGAAAGTTATTAAACCCGCTTTTTGGAAGACAAAAAGTTAAAGGGTATTTTCTGTTTACCTGTGTGACATCTGAGCATAATTACCTACTGACACATAGAATGGGCGAGGCTGCAACGGGCAATATGTTCTTTTTTTTTTTTTAAAGATTTTATTTATTTATTTGACAGACAGATCACAAGCAGGCAGAGAGGCAGGCAGAGAGAGAGGAGGAAGCAGGCTCCCTGCTGAGCAGAGAGCCCGATGTGGGGCTCGATCCCAGGACTCTGAGATCATGACCTGAGCCGAAGGCAGCGGCTTAACCCACTGAGCCACCCAGGCGCCTCCGGGCAATATGTTCTGACCAGGGATCTTGGACTGGTTAGTCAGAAATGACTTGGCAGAGTCAGGGGTCCAAAGACCAGGACAGATGGGGCGGTGGGAGAATGGTGACAGGAGCACAGGCCTCAGCATGATTAGTAAGAGCACAGTTGACATCCTACTGTGACTCTGACCTGGTCTGGGCCCAGCCTTTACTAATCTGTTCTGAGGATGCTCTGCTTAGTTATTTAGGAGTTTCCACACTGTGCTGGAGCCAGGATGGTAAATACACAGGCTAAATCAAAGGGGAGGCAAGTCTTAGTCTTCTGGAAAAGTGCCTTGAGAGCCATGTGCCCTGCCTTGGACCTCACAGTGGATTTTAATGGATCCCTGCTGTTTTTAAAGTTTCTTAAAAGAGGCATAAATAGGCCTCAGAGAAAAGCAATTGGGAAGGATTGCCTCCCATGCTTGGGAGAAGGAACAGAGTACCCTGTGGCAGGCCACCTCTCCATTGACCTCAGTGGCCCCCTCTGGTCCAGAATTTTAGAAAGACCCAAATGTTAAAAGGTAGAGAAGAACAACAAAAACCCTTGGGAGAGTGTGACTCCTCATTATCCTTGATCAGCTGATGGTGGCACAGGGTGGTAAGTTCACTTTCTAGGAGGTACAAAGGAAATCAAGAAGTCTTGATAAGCTGCGTTTTCTGTGGTGGCCGTGTGAGACAGAGTGGTTTAAGATCAAGTGTTTCAAGAAGAGAATCCCATCCCCCATGAGATAGAGGAGGAAGAATACCCAGATCAGTGGACTTCATAACTGTGGATTCCCAACTGCCTATATGTCCATTGTCACCGTGTGCCTTATACCTATTGGTTCAAAGGTTGTAAGGGCTTCATTACCCCCACTCGCCCTAAACAACAGCAACAAATAAAAAAACCTTTTCCTTTTATATTTCCTGTCCCTGACTTATGGTAAAGTCAGGCCCGACTTGAGCCCCCACAGAATGTACAAGGCTTACTTCATGGCGTGCCTTTGTGTTAACCTTAAAAATAAAAGTCCTTTGTTTTACCAGCAGAAATGGGTTTACTTAGAAATAGCAGAGAATTGCAATTTGGGACATGCAAAGTCCAACAGACAAAATAGAGGAACTTTATTTTATGGAGGAGGAAGTTGGGAGGGGTTGATTTGAACCAAAGTCCGTTGGAGAAAAGCAGCACTTCATGGTGATGACGATTTCTCATTGATTGAGTTGTAGGGATAATCAGTTTCTTGTAGGAGATGCAGTATGCATATTTCCCTCTGGGGCCTATAAATGAGGATTCTTTCCACTGAGATGCTCTGCTAGGGGTCTGTGACTGATAGTTCTTTGGGTAGTAGACATTGAGTGGTGTGGCTGTCCATTTTATCCACCCTTCTGAGTCTGCTTCAGTGGAATTTCCTTTAATTCATGTTTACAGCTCAGACTGTCTGTTCGTTACAGTTTATACGTCATGAGGAGACCCAGTCACATCTTTCTTCAGAAAGACCATTCAAATCTTTGCCCCTCAGTTACTGGTGATTGGTTTTCAGGGAACTATGGTGTTTTGTTGGTTGATTAGTCCACACCTGCTCTCTGTCACCATCTGTAGTCAGAGTTTATACCGATTCTTTCCTTTTATTCTTTGAAGTTGGGTAGGGCCTCAGTGAGTAACAGTGTTCTGTTGAGCACCTTGGAGAAGCAGAACACTGCCCGAGTCACTGTTTGGTGGCACATGGCAGAGGCTGATTATTTGGGGCTTTGGCAGAGATGCCCCAGCGACCCTTTGTGTTCCAGGAGCTGGCCCAGAAATCAGCCCACTGTCTAATTCTAATTCACCTCCCCATTCTGCGTTTAGTGACAACCTTCCTTTCATAAATCCTTCTAGGAAGACTGCTTAGGAAGACTTTCCTAGCTGAAAATGCCCCCATACGTTCTCCTCTTGCAGCTTTGGTAACGGCAGTCCCTAAATAGCTTGTTTGTCACTCTCAGGGGTTAGTGAAGGAACCCCCCCCCCCCACCATTGCTCCTGAAAAATGTGGGCCCACTTGAGATTTGAGCTGAGTCCTCTGGGCACAGGTAAACTCGCCTGTTCACATTCTTCTCCAGACAGGACACTGCAACTTTTGTCAGTCCTACCCCACCCCGTGTTATACCTTTGTAGGTCTTGGGGTAAATTTTTTCTGCTCACATCTGTAATCAAGGAGCTTCTGTGTAAGAGGGAGAAGGGCAAACTAGAGTTTGAATCCAGACTTGTAATGCTTAGTAGCCAGGTAACCTCAGACATTACTAAATTCTTCAAAGCTTTTGTTTGTCTGAGCAAACTGAGTATTCTACTGCCTTCCTGGTAGGAGGGAGAATTAAATGGGTTGGCAGCTTGGAAGCGCCCAGGGCGGCAGCTGGTGATACGTGTTCATTCTCCTCCTCTCTTCTGCTTCCATCCTGCTGGACAAGAGAAATCACTGAATCGGTCTTAAATTTAAATTTATGTTTCTTGAGGGCCTACTGTGTATGCGTGGCACTGGCCTTGGCATTAGGAGTTACGAGTAGAGTGGGAAATGAAACCCCAACCCTGATCTTCACGCCTGAGTTCAGCCTTGCTTCAGACGCCAAGCCAGAGTGCTCATTATTACCTGCTTATCAGTGACCCTTCTGGAGCTGAACAGTGCGCTAGGCAGCAGAAGGGGACCTTTCTCAGAGGACTAGCCTGCATCCTCTTGGAGATGGGGGATTCTGAGCGGGGAGAGCAAACACATGTACAACTTAGTTAGATGGTAGGGTGAAGGAGGTGAGACCAGAAAGTAGCAGTTGGTGAAAAAAAAGAAAAATAAACATCATCTTCTTTCCCTTAACCCTTTCATCACTACCACTGTCAAAGGATGCGTAGTAACATTTGTTTGTGCACATGGAATGGCTTGGCTTGCCAGCTCTGCTGTCATCCCACTGTCGTGTGGGCTTTGCTCTGTAGGTCACTGCACTGGGTGACGCTCCAGGCCTGGAGGGAATAGGATGAAGGCCAGTGGTCCTCCTGGCCACCCTTCCTTTAGCACTCATGACAGAAGGAGGGGGAGTGGTGGGGGCACAGCCATAGCTGGCAGCCTGTTCCCCTGAGTCCCTGAGCTGCAAGAATGGGAGGAGGTAAAAGGGTAACAGGCCATATGGAGGCCATTTGTCAGTCAAGAGAGCAGCCCAGACTGCTCTGCTGAGAAGGCAAGTGGGGGAAGGGGCTGGTGTCAGTGAGCTGGAGCAAGGGGAAAGCAAAGCAACACACCCCCTGACCAAAGGCTCATCCTGCTCTATTCTTGGCCTGTCCTGTCTCCAGATAGCCAGACAGTCCTCCAACAACCTGTTTTCTTATTTTTGCCAAAGCCTTTGCCCTACTCCATTCCAAAAACCAGAAGTAAAGGTCTGCTTTGCTACGTGAAAATGAATGTAAAGTTTATCAGTTCCTGATATGTGCCAGACATCATGTGAGTATCGTTTAGGTCTCGTTTTTATCCTTCCTCTTAAACACTGCTTGCGGGTGGGAATGACTATCAAGAAGTAATAATACTCAAAACAGTTCAGGCCATTGACAGAGTTGCAGATTGGGCCCCTGAGTCAAACCGAAACTCTTCTGGCTGACATCCAAGACCATGCTCTGCCCTGACCTGGCCCTGATCCTGTCAGGTCAGGAGGATGTTTTCATACCAGATTTAAAGAACGTGAGCTGTACCTTGCAGGGGGATTCTCTTGGCTGTTACTTGTCCTTGCCTCATGTCGAATCAGGAACATGACAGTGCCTTGAAATGTGGGCAGAATTTTGCCCACACAATCAAAGCAGTTTTCTACCAAATATCTTCTGTCCTCCAGATTTTGTGCCAAGATCTGGGGATAAGAAATGAGCAGAACAAATACTTGCCCCGGGGGTTGGGTGGGTAGGTGTGGGGGCGGGGGACTGATCTGTGAGAAGTGATTGTTGCAGAGCCAACCACACAGTGACAGTTGATAGAGAAGAATGCAGGTGTTATGGGAACACAAAGGAGGAATAATAAAGCTGCAGTTTGTTGAGCACTTAGTATATGACAGACCTGGTACCAGGTACCAGGCGCTTTACCTGTGTACTTGTGACTCACACGCACAGCCGCCCTGTAGGTAGACACTGCTTTAGGATCCCTACTTTACTTACTTAGCAAGGGCACAGGAATGAGAAGATGGCGCCCAGCCCATACAGGGGTAATGGTTAGCAGTGTGACTCCAGTGCTCTCATTCTAGACCTGTGCTGGTGAGCGCTACCCTGTGCTGCTCTGTTCTCCCTGACAGTGCTCTTTGGAATGGTTTTCTGGAGCTGGTGACTTGGGACTCAATCTCCAACGATGGGTGGGAGTCCAGATGATCCATGTGCTTTCAGGTCAGGGTTCCCAGGAGGGGAGCCCTTCTTTCAAAACAGCTGGGGGCTTTGCTGGCTGCTTCCAGGTTCTAGGAGTTTCCTCTCTGCAGCAGGGTACCGTGAAGATGGTCCTCCTCTCTGGCTCTGAACCCATGACTTGCATCTCCCCTTTGCTGTGAGGTGGAGGGAGAGAGAGAGAGGTGGGGAGGGACCCAGATTGACAGACTGACAGACAAGACTGACAGACTCTGAAACCAGTCCCACTTCCCTAGGCCTCTGTCGGGGAAAATGGGGGTGGGGGGCTGGGAGGAGCATTAGAGGCAGCCTAAACCATGGGTGGGTCCCCCCTTCTCTCCGGTGCCCCAGCCCTGGGGCCACACCCTGAGAAAGGCCTGAGCTGTGTCAGTCTGCCCTCCCCCAGCGCGTGGGAAGTTCTCATGAGAAAAGGGATCCCAGCTGGACAATGGCTTCCTGTCTGAGTGCTGAGGTTTGTCTTCCAGGAGAGGAAGGTTGCAAATGGCATGAGAAATTGTCTCTTCCCTCTCGCTGCCATCGTTTGAGACTTTTGACTGTTTGCTGGGGGTGGTCAGGAAGGCAGAAAGCTGGGGGATGCCAGGGACAGAAGCAGCCCTTGGGTATCACTTGAGTAAGAGAACTCCTCTTGCTGTTTTCCTGTTCCCACTACACACTCGAGGCAGGAATCTGCCCAGAGGGGTGCAGAGGTTTCTTTGGGAGAAGCACCTCACACCTCGTGCTTGCCTGAAAACCACCCCGGCTACAGGACTTTGACTAAGGAATCTTGGGTAGGGGTGAGGCCAGCCACTCAGCCAACTTCAGACAAGTTTGCAAATGTCAGAAGAGACCTCAGAGGACATCTGGTTCACTCCTGTTGTGTCATAGAGCTCACTGTCCACAGGCAGTACCCAAATTGTCTTTGTCACTGAGCTCCCTTTCCAAGACGTGGGTATGGGAGGAGAAGCTGGGCTCGGAGACCCTCTCTTTCTGCCTGGTGCCGTGCAAAGGGAAGTCAGCCTTCCTGGGTTCAAATCCTGACTCTGCCCCTTTCTGCTTGGTGCCCTTGAGCAAGTAATAATAATCTGTATAGTAATTATATTTCTTACAAGGTCTCTTTGTGAAATTAAATGAGTTACATATGTAAAGTGTTTGGACTGGTGCTTGGCATTTAGTAGTTGGTCAATAAATGTTAGTACTGAGATGTTTAAGGGCAGCCTCAGAAGAAAGCTTTTAACTATAGTCAGATGTGATCACTACCCCCCCCACCCCTGCCTCTACATTCGTCCTGAATGTCCACTCCCAGCTTTCTTGGGAGGTTTTCATGGCACCTCTGTGTGAGCTAGCCTTTTCACACTATAGGATGACTTGTCCTGTCACATACAATGTTAGCAGGACGTTCCAAAAGCTTGGGCTTAGTGTGTCGGGACGAGCCTCAGTACAGCACGCAGGAACGAGAGTGCCTGTTGAGCCCACCGTTGTCATTTACAAATGTGTGATCTGTGGCAGATTTCTCAACTCAGCTGAGCCCCATTGTTCTTAGGAAATAATATAGCACCTGCTTCATGTTAAGAGACAGCTCACAAGAGTGCCTGGCACATGTAATAGGCTATCTGTTTGCAGTAATTATTACCTTCCTTGTTTTATGTCCAAAAAAAAAAAAAAAAACCACACAAAAAACAAACAAACAAAAAAAAACCCAAAACACCAGACTGCACATCTGAACACCTTTTTGTCTGTTTTTGCCTTGATTTTTCTCTGGCTCCTCAGTGCCCAGGGCTCCCTTCATATCTGCTGCATCACCTCTTATCCCCTACACTGGGGTGTGGCTCCGGACCCTCCCCACAGCTTGCCCATCCCCAGACACCTCCTCTGACTCTCAGACACAGACTCTCCTCCACGATCTGTGCTGTACAGGCTCCGATCCCCATATGGCTACTGAGAGCTTGAAGTGTGGCTAGTCTGACTTGAGATGGGCTGTAAGTGTGGACTTAATAATGAAAAAAAATTAAATATCTCAATATATTTGTGTATCGATCACATGTTGAGATGTAATCACTAATGTATTTTTTATATAGTAGGTTAAATAAAATAGATTATTAAAATTCATTTCATGTGTTTCCTTTTAGTTTTTCAATGTGGCTAGCAGAAAATTTTTAATTACCTACGTGGCTCCATTATATTTCTGTTCGTGGTGTCCATCTGGTCCTTCCTCCCCTCCTTATTTTTTTGATCCTGTTTCTCTTTGCCCTGGGGTCTCACCAGTGCTCAGATGAGTAAGAGGTGTCAGGCTAGTAGAAAAGCTAACCTTTTAACACTTCCTTCTTTGATTTACATTAGAGTTGGATATATGTGAGTCTGTCTTCTCTAAATTATAAACCTTTTGTGGGTCTCAGAAGTCTGTCACATGGTCCTGTGACATGGGTGGCCCTCCTTGGATGACTTGGGGAGAGGCGAGCTCCAGTCCTTTGATGGAATCACAACCAAATAGGGACATTTACAGTACTGCTTCCAGTGGTGTCCCTGATGATTGCAGCTGCTGGGTTTGTGTGCTGGATTTGGGGGAGCCTTTTTCTTGTCCCCTGAATTCCCAGGAAAGCTTTTCTCTGGCCATCCTTTCTTTGGATACCTTGATTAAGCAGCTGCTTCTCTGTGCTCAATTGTATTCTCAATGTTACTCCTCTGATTTAGTCTAAACCTGGAAGTGAACACTGACAGTTTCTTAAGCCCTCAGTCCCAGTGTTTGGGAGTAGGGTGTTTTCTTGAGAACTGACATCAGCCAGAAACCTCTTTTGTTGAGTCTTAAAATGCACGTCTCTTTCCCCTCCTCAGGCTGGCGGTAGTACTCCTTCCTCCCTATACCGCCCTTTGCAGGGGCTCAAGTGCTTGTTCAGTTTGTTAAACTGAACAGTTTGATCCTGGGCCCCTTCCTGGAGCTCCCTTTGATTTTCTTTTTACAGAATCTTACAGAGTTTGCTTTGTTTATTGCCTCTTCCTCCTCCTCCTAAGAGGCTGGTCCCCACAACAACAAAAACAAAACCCATTTAGAAGGGCTGATGGAGGATTCTTGTTTTCTACCAAGTGTTTGAGGCTACAGTGACTTGGAGTGGAAGATCAGCGAGCTTCCTGTGCGTCTACTGCATCTGTCCCCTCCCCAGCCGGTTGGATGGCCTTTCCCTGAAAGACTGCTGTGCGCCAGGCACTCTGCAGCCCCTGAAGAATTACCTCGCTGCTTCCTGTGCTCACTGGAGGCCTAAGTGGCTGTAGGAGATAATGGAAAGCAGAGAAGGAAGCTAAGGAGAATTAATTGATTTTTTTCTGTAAAATTTCTATCTTCTGGCTTTCTCGCTCTTTTAAAAATTATGCAGCTTTGCCAAATCAGATGAGTTCATTTTCTTCTTGCGGTTGAGAACAGAGCTTGAAACTCCCTCTGTGGACCAAGGGTTGTTAGGGAGAGAGCCTGATGCATAGAGTAAGTCAGCCTCTTGCCCAGAAGGGTGGCTTCCAGAAGACTCTGGATGATTATTTGCTCTTCCCGATGCTCTTCCCTTTCTTGTTAACCCAGGCATCACTGAGAGGGTCCTCTGGAACATCTGCTCTTTGCCATGACTCTCCTGCTCTGATGTTTGACTGGGCAGCAGGGCAATATTTTTTTCTTGTGTTCCTGGTGTCTTAAAATGACCTTGCCTCCACCTACCCACCCCTTTTCGTTTTTACTTCCACAGCCTCCTTACTTCCTTGGACCCAGGACAGCCTCTTTGCAATGCCGAGCCCTATGCATTTAGCTTGTCCCCTTTGTCTGACCGTCATAGGAAACATAAAACAAGTGCGTGCACTTAACCTTACCGTGCTAGCGTTGCTCTACTGTTGACTTACTCTAAGGCTCCCTCGAGCTCTGTCCGTCTTTGATCAGATTCAGCTTCTCTTATAATTCTGCCCTCTCAAGACCCCTCAAAATCTCCCTTTGTCCTTTGAACATAGTACAAACACCTGTTGCAGTCAAGGCCCTCTGCAAGATGGTTCCATTGGTTGTCACTTTTTTCTGAATTTTGTTGTATTATGCAACCTAGCTAACCAGGGCTGCTTGCTATTATCTAGGTTTTACCTATACTTTCCTATCTCTCTGCATTTGCTTAAACCTTCTTCTGATGAGATAAAGCCCCACTTGAAATGCTGCCCCCTTCCTGAACCTCGCCTACTCTATCCTGCACAAGATGTGTTCTCTCCTGTATTGTGCTCCCTGTCTTGTGGCACTAATCATGTTTTTTGAGGTGTATTAGAATGTCTGTGTGTGGAGTATCTTTGGAAGAATATGAAAGAAATGGGAGCAGTGCCTTCAAAGAGAGGAACTGAGTGACTCAGAGGCAGGAGAGGGTTTACATATCATGTGTATTTCTGACGATTTTTTTTCCTCATAAAATTATTATTTACATAACAAAGACCCACTCTAAAAAAACTCTGAGGGGTACGTGTATAACCTCAGAGAAGGGAAAATGTCCTTTAGACACAAAACCCAGAAGCCATAAAGAAAACAATTTTTAAAATATATGTGAGGGCGCCTGGGTGGCTCAGTGCGTTAAGCCGCTGCCTTCGGCTCAGGTCATGATCTCAGGGTGCTGGGATCGAGTCCCGCATCGGGCTCTCTGCTCAGCAGGGAGCCTGCTTCCCTCTCTCTCTCTCTGCCTGCCTCTCCGCCTACTTGTGATTTCTTTCAAATAAATAAATAAAATCTTAAAAATAATAAAATAATAAAATAAAATATATGTGAATACTCGGGCGCCTGGGTGGCTCAGTGGGTTAAGCCTCTGCCTTCGGCTCAGATCATGATCTCAGGGTCCTGGGATCGAGCCCCGCATCTGGCTCTCTGCTCAGCAGGAAGCCTACTTCCTCCTTTCTCTCTGGCTGCCTCTCTGCCTACTTGTGATCTCTGTCAAATAAATAAATAAAATCTTTTTTTAAAAAAATAAATAAATAAAATATATGTGTATACTTATTTGTCATATCCTTATTTGGCTCCAGGTACCTGAAGTGCTTATCTTTAACTTTTTTCAGAGTGTAGCACAATGACCCCTACGTAATAATCAATAAATACTAGTTGAATTGAAATGAAATGAAATTGCAAGTCACTTCTTTGTAGACCTCATTCTTTTTCACTGATCAAATGAATGCTCGGTGGTCTCCAGGGTTCCTCGCAAAGATTCGTGCAGATGTGGGCTTTATGGGCAGGAATACCAGCAAAGCTGGAGCGGCTTCAGAATGAGCCGTTCTTCCTCTGAGACCACCTTTCCCAGCACACTGGACCTGTGAGTGGGTCCTGCCTGCTTCATGGAGCCGCCCTGCAGTGCTCAGCTTTAATTATGCCTCGGAAATGCCCCAATTAGACACAGTGCTAGGAGAGCCGGGGGATCTGTGGCAGGCTTGTTGCCCTGAACAAAAGAAGGAGAGTGTAAAGAGTAAAGCCATTTGTAGAGGTTTCTTTGGAAATCCAGTTGGCCACCTTCTTTGAACCAGTTGGCTAGAGTTGGAGGAGGCATCAGAAGGGGTGTGGTAGGTCTGTCCTCCTCCTGTTCAAGACTTCGGGTGAGGTGGGTGGCGTGGGAAGAAGGCGTGTCCCTGGCTTATTTAGTCTCATCTGTTAGTTTCAGAAAACAGAGAAGCTGCCCACACCTCTCCTGTGGATCCCCGGGCCACCCACCCTGGCCTTATCTTCTAGTGAATCTTGGCAAATGAGTCTTTTCTCCCCACCTCAGCAATAAGGCACTTGTAGTCAGGGAGCTATCAGCTCTTCTTTGACAGGACCACCCCCCACCCTACCCCCACGCCCGGCTGGCAGTCAGTGTACTTACTAGCAGTTTGCAGGTTGAAGGGAAGTGGTATTTGGTGAGAGACTGTGAGGGCATGTGTGTGCGAGGGAGTGGTGGGCAGGCCAGTGAACAGGGTGGGGCACAGTCAGACTCCAGATCTGTTAGAGGAAGTGGGGGGATTAAAAAAAAACAAAAAACCAAAAACAGAAAAACCAGCAGTTCTTATTTTCATACAGATGTTCTTGTGATAGTCAGGATAGTCAGGATATTTTCATACAGATGTTCTTGTGATAGCAGGGTATCTGTCAGCAAAATCAGATGTCCTTTGAAAACCTTTATCTTTTTTTTTTTTTAAGCATTTAAAAAATATTTTTATTTATTTATTGACAGAGAGAGAGATCACAGGTAGGCAGAGAGGCAGGCAGAGAGAGGGAAGCAAGTTCCCTGCTGAGCAGAGAGCCCAATGCGGAGCTTGATCCCGGGACTCTGAGATCATGACCTGAAGGCAGAGGCTTAACCCACTGAGCCCCCCAGGCACCCTGCCTTTATCTTTCTTGTATTAGTATGGCTTTTGGAAAGTTGAAGTTCGTGGTACCCGGCTATCCTGCCTGCACATCTTCTCCCGCAGCCCAGCCTTCCAAACAGCACTTCCTTTTGTGCCCTTGCTATGTCTCTCCTATCATAGCAAGGGACACCCCGTAATCCATTCTGCAGCATCTGTCCAGGATTGGAAGGGCAGGCCATGGCATGAGAGTCCCCTTCTTCTCGAGCTACTCTGACAGAGTCGACTGGGTAGGTCTGCCCTTATACACTGCCTTACGCTTGGCTACAAGTCATTCAGCTTCTGTGGGCCAGTGTGCTCATCGACAAAGGGGCGTGATGATCCCCTTCTCCTGGAGCTGTCAGCATAAATAGGATGGGAGGGGAAGGTATTTCTAAAGCTAAGTAGTCCTACCTGAACAAAACATGTGGCTTTTACTGTGGGGCAGAGACAAGTGCTGGCAGTGACTACTCCAGTCAGAAGGTGGGGGCTTGGGGCGCCTGGGTGGCTCAGTGGGTTAAAGCCTCTGCTTTCGGCTCAGGTCATGATCCCAGGGTCCTGGGATCGAGCCCCACATCGGGCTCTCTGCTCAGCAGGGAGCCTGCTTCCACTTCTCTCTCTGCCTGCCTCTCTGCCTACTTGTGATCTCTGTCTGTCAAATAAATAAATAAAATATTAAAAAAAAAAAAAAAGAAGAAGGTGGGGGCTTGAGAGAGGGCCTAGGAATCCATCAGATATCCCCTCTCAGGCCATGAAGGCACATTTTTTCACACAATGGACTCCTCGCTCGTATTGTTGCTGGAAACAGGGGTACTGTGTCTCCTTCCCAGGCTGACCATATTTTACCACCTTTCACTCTGATTCTTTGTGTGTCACAGTAGGTTTTATCAAAACCATATTATGTGCTAGATCTCTGTGAGTTCACAACTTTGTCAGAGTCTGTCACTCCCTCATGGATACAGTCCTCTCCAGGCACGTGCCAAGGGAAAGGGGCAATGTTGCAAGCAGCCAGACATTTTCCCTGTGGCCAGCGTGCTTCCCTGTGTCCTTGGCAACCTGAATTTCCAGAGTTTGGCCAACAGCCTTCCCAAGGGAATGGCTCTTAGTTCCTCCTGTGGAACTGTCTGGCTCACCGTCGCGGACGGGATTCCCACTGGAAGACCCCAGCACTGTAGCACCATGCACTCTCTCTGTCTTTGCAGTGTGTTCGCTGCCCCCAGAGCCAGAGAATGGTGGCTACATCTGCCACCCCCGGCCTTGCAGAGACCCCCTGAACGCGGGCAGCGTCATTGAGTACCTGTGTGCCGAAGGCTACATGTTGAAAGGCGACTACAAGTACCTGACCTGTAAGAATGGAGAGTGGAAGCCAGCCATGGAGATCAGCTGCCGTCTCAACGAAGGTCAGTCTGGCAGATGGGAAGGGGGGCTGCTGGGGTTCTGCTTCCTGTAAACTGAAAGGCAGTGGTGCCCACTTCCTCCAGAGCACCTGTGCCACGGGGCAGTGTAGCTCCTTTGATGCCCTGCGGCCTCCCTTCCTTTGGGATTTCATGTCTTTGTGCAGGACATCTGGGGTTGCTGGTGTGTGTCCTGCTGCATTTCAGCTGAGCCACCGAGGGGCTCTGTAGCTTTACTGAGGCCTCTGTTCTGCTATGTAAAGTCCCTTTGATGCTCAGCATCTCCTGTTTGCCCAGCCAAGTGCTGGTGACCTTTGACCGTGTTCTGCTAACACCTTCTGGAGTGTCTCTTTTACATTATTTTACTTTGAATGGAAATGGACTGTTTTGTTATAGAGCTATAGTCCAGCTGGACAGAAGACCTCTCCCCCTCCTGCCTCCACCTGTCGTGCATGACAGGAAACTCCAGCTGCCTGCAGGAAAGTGTGTGTCAGACAGCCGTCTTTGTGCTTCACACTCGGGCCCCAAGACCATGACACACCCAGAGAAGGCTGGGGACCAGCCTGAGATTTACAGCTGAAGTCACAGGATCTTAGAACAGGAGGTTATACAGCCCCGTTCTTACCAGTTTTCCTGCCACGTGCGGGAAACATGGTTAGGACCTCAGACTGTGGAAGGCCAGGGACATGGAAGTGGTAGATGTCTACCAGCCTGATGGCCCTGAGGGCAGCCTCAGAAGGAGTTCGTAAAGGCCAGATCTTGGGGGGTTGGGGAAGGTAGGCGTGAGATGGCCCACACAGGTCTGAAATGAATTTTAGATTTAGAAACAGGATGGGGAAGTGGCCCCTTTCCTTGTATGTAAACACTGTTCTGCATATCAACTTCTAAAGTGGCCCAAGCTGTGGTACCAGGCAGGGGACCTTGGATGAGTTCAGCTGTGGGAATTCTGTGTTCCGGGTCTGGGTATAACCTAATCCTGGCGATGGTTTATTTCTGTAGACAAAGATGCCCACACGTCCCTGGGGGTCCCCACACTATCCATAGTGGCTTCCACTGCCAGCTCCGTGGCGCTTATTCTCCTCCTCGTGGTGCTGTTTGTGCTACTGCAGCCGAAGCTGAAGTCGTTCCATCACAGCAGGTGAGCCCTTGTGGGGTGGAGGGGGGGCGGCGCACATCATGGGGTCTGGCCTCTGACTGCACAGGGGTGCTTGTGAGACCAGCAGCCTCTTCTGCCGTATGTGCCCTGTGAAAGGGGACGCCCTCCTGTGTGTTTGACTCCTGGATGTGGCTGGCCCTGTGCTTATCACTTTGCCTGCATTAGATTTATCTTCACAGGAACTTTGTAGATCAGGAAGCTCAGGCTCAGAGAGGTTAAGTCAAGGTCATCCCT